>NC_084961.1:120000-218759 GCF_949316205.1 Platichthys flesus
CCGGTTTTGCCAACACTCACTTTATTAGAAGCCGCCAGAGGTCCCCCCCCCCCCCCCCCCCCGTTTGAACGTGGGCTCCCCCAGCGGGCGTGAGGTGATCCGCGTGACGGGACCGACCCCCGGACCCGGTCCCCTCCAACCGGTCCCCGCCCTCCGCACCACCGACTGACCCGCCCAAGAGAAAAGAGAAAAGCCCCCGCACCAGCGACACGTGAGGCGCCACCGGACGAGGACCCCCCCCCCCCCGCCCCCTCAAAAAACGTCGAGGCGTGCCGCACACCGAGCCTCCGGCGGCGTGGAGAGGAGGGCGACGGGGCGACTGCTCCCCAGCCGCGTCACGTGCCCTGCGGTTTAACCACAAACACCAAAATTGTAACGCAGAGTGATTTGGACAAGAAACTTTAATCTGATTACTGGTTTGGAAATAGTTACGCGTTAGATTACTCGTTACTGAAAAAAGTGGTCAGGTTAGAGGAAGGCGCTACCGGCATCACTGTTCATGAACATCTGTGATTGAAACTAGTTTTGTGAAAACGTTGTTGAGTAGCTGAAGCTGAGGTTTGTGTGTTTGTGTGTTTGTGTGTTGTGTTGTTTTGTCTCAGATCCATCGCTGCAGAGGAAGCATCACCTTCTCGCTGCTGTCGGCATGGCAGCTCGGCGCCTACTCCTCCGACATGCACATCTCCACCCAGCGTCACTCCAGAGGCGCCAAGCTCCGAAAGCTCATCCTGTCCGATGAACTCAAGCCGTCCGCTCGGACCCCCGTCACGCCCAGACCAGCTTCTGTCTCTGAAAGCCCGCTGTCCTCACCGTCCCCCCGCCGCTGTCACCGCCGGCACAACAGCAGCAACGCGGAGGCCGCCGCTGATGCCTTGCCAAACAGCCGCACATCAGGGCAGTCTGAGGTCTTTGTTTCTCCTTCTAGAAGAACCCACCAGAGATCCAAGTCGGACGCCTCCACGGCCGGCAGCGGGCCCGGCACCGGCCTCCACCGGACAGGAAGTAACCCCAAGATGGAGTCGGTTCACGAGGAGGTGAGATTCACTGTGTTGGTTTTTAATTGAACGGAGGAGGGAGGAGTTCAGTCTCTAAGGTTCATCCATACGAGGACGTCTCATCATCTCTGCTGCAGATCAGCTGACGTCCACACGACCCCGGGTCTCAGATCCGTAGTTCGGTTCTAGATGGAAACTCTTTTATTCTGGACGCTCAGAAACGATGACACTCACAGCTTCTTGCTGATTGGTTCTTTTTTAGTCATGACGTAACTGTCTCTGATTGGTCTCCGGTCACATGACCTCCTTCCAGAATAGAAGAACCAGCCTGGAGAAGCAACGTGTTACTGACAGCTGCTGTTCAGGTCAATTCTGGATTTGAGTTTGAACTATCGCTGCTTCTTTCTGCAACAACCAAATGAAGCAGAAGCTGCTCTTCTTCTTCTGAACATGAAGGAAAATCAGTTTTCACGTCTGAGCTGCTGCCGAGTCGCTCGTCACATTCTTGGCCGGCGCTCCAGACACGTGCCGACCAGATGTTCCATCGGCCGGAGAGAAGAGTGTCGGTTCCTCCTCCTCTGGAGCGACGGCCATGAGGAACCTTCAGTTGAAAAGTTCAGGACTGAGAGAGTCACAGGAAACGTTTGAAGGAAAACTCAGACAGAATCATCCTGTTTCAAAAGAAGTGATATCAGATCAATGTGTGAAGTTATGGACAGAAATACTTTGATCACTTAATAACAACATTCATTGAAGAGATTCAGTTTAAAACATTTTACTGAACTTTTTATAGAAATGATTTTAGTTGCTGCACGTTGATTTAATCAATAAGACGAATGCTCACGTGTCTCCCGGTGTCCTCAGCGTCTCCGTCCTCAGCGGGAGTTCGTCAAGTCTCTGCTCGGCATCGGGAAGCGTTTGGTGACGTTGACGACCAAAGAGCAGAAGACGCAGCGGCTGATCTCGGAGCTGTCGCTGCTCAACCACAAGCTGCCGGCTCGAGTGTGGCTGCCCACGGCCGAGCGGCAGCACCACGTCTGCAGGATCCCGCACACGCAGGCCGTCGTCCTGAACTCCAAAGACAAGGTAATGACAGCGCCTCGCCTGCAGGGGGCGTACAGGCTCAGATCGATGTCAGATTGTTCATCTGGAACCTGGTGTCCTGCTCCTCAGGCGCCGTACATCATCTACGTGGAGGTTCTGGAGTGCGAGAGCTTCGAGACGTCTCTGGTTCCCGTTCGGATTCCGGAGACCAGGATCCGTTCGGCCCGGTCCGCGGAGGAGCTGGACTGCGTCCCGGCGTCCATCGCTAACGGGATGACCTCCGAGCACAGAGCGGCGAGCTTCTCCTCCGTCCAGAACTACGACAACGACGAGGACGCGTGGGCCACCGACGACATCGGACAGCTGCAGGTGGAGGTGAGAGGAGGGCGGGGCTTCCATCCATCATCAGCTGACAGTTACATGTTGCCTAGCAGCAGTGTTCGCATGATGGTGTGTGTGTTCGTGTGTGTGTGTTCATGTGTGTGTGTTCGTGTGTGTGTGTTCGTGTGTGTGTGTTCGTGTGTGTGTGTTCATGTGTGTGTGTTCATGTGTGTGTGTTCATGTGTGTGTGTTCGTGTGTGTGTGTTCATGTGTGTGTGTTCGTGTGTGTGTGTTCATGTGTGTGTGTTCATGTGTGTGTGTTCATGTGTGTGTGTTCGTGTGTGTGTGTTCATGTGTGTGTGTTCATGTGTGTGTTGCAGGCCGAGGCTCAGACCAGCAGCAGTGACAACATCAGTCGGTTTTCAGTCGACAGCATCACGAGTCTGGAGAACAAAGAACCAGTGTTCATCGCTGCTGGAGACATTAGGTACACACATGAACACACACACATACACACATGAACACACACATGAACACACACACATACACACATGAACACACACACACACACACACATGAACACACACACACACACACACATGAACACACACACACACACATGAACACACACACACACACATGAACACACACACATACACACATGAACACACACACATACACACATGAACACACACACATGAACACACACACATACACACATGAACACACACACATACACACATGAACACACACACACATGAACACACACACATACACACATGAACACACACACACACACACACATGAACACACACACATACACACATGAACACACACACATACACACATGAACACACACACATACACACATGAACATACACACATGAACACACACACATACACACATGAACACACACACACATGAAGTCACACACACACACTCACACACACTCACACACATGAACTCACACACACACACACATGAACTCGCACCCACACACAAACACTCGCACTCATGAACTCACACACTCACACACATGAACACACACACTCTCACACTCACACACTCTCACACTCACACACTCTCACACACACTCACACACATGAACCCACTCACACACACTCACACACATGAACCCACACACACACGTGAACTCACACACACTCTAACACTCACACACTCACACACACTCACACACATGAACCCACACACACACGTGAACTCACACACACTCTAACACTCACACACTCACACACATGAACACACACACATACACACATGAACACACACACATGAACACACACACATACACACATGAACACACACACACACACACATGAACACACACACATACACACATGAACACACACACATACACACATGAACACACACACATACACACATGAACACAGACACATACACACATGAACCCACACACACACACACATGAACCCACACACAAACACTCACATGAACACACACACACACACATGAACACACACACACACACACACATGAACACACACACATACACACATGAACACACACACATACACACATGAACACACACACATACACACATGAACACACACACATGAACACACACACATACACACATGAACACACACACACACATGAACACACACACATACACACATGAACACACACACATGAACACACACACATACACACATGAACACACACACATGAACACACACACATACACACATGAACACACACACATACACACATGAACACAAACACACATGAACACACACACATACACACATGAACACACACACACACACACACATGAACACACACACATACACACATGAACACACACACATACACACATGAACACACACACATACACACATGAACACACACACATGAACACACACACACATGAAGTCACACACACACACTCACACACACTCACACACATGAACTCACACACACACACACATGAACTCGCACCCACACACAAACACTCACACTCATGAACTCACACACTCACACACATGAACACACACACTCACACACATGAACTCACACACACTCACACACATGAACACTCACACACATGAACTCACACACACACACTCACACACACTCACACACATGAACTCACACACACACACACATGAACTCGCACACACACACACATGAACCCACACACAAACACTCACACTCATAAACTCACACACTCACACACATGAACACTCACACTCACACTCACACACTCACACACACTCACACACATGAACCAACCCACACACACTCACACACACTCACACACATGAACCCACACACACTCACACACACTCACACACATGAACCCACACACACACACTCACACACTCTCACACACATGAACCCACACACACACGTGAACTCACACACACGTGAACTCACACACACTCTCACACTCACATACTCTCACACTCACACACACTCACACACATGAACCCACTCACACACATGAACCCACTCACACACACTCACACACACTCACACACATGAACCCACGCACACACACGTGAACTCACACACACTCTCACACTCACACACTCTCACACTCACACACACTCACCACACACCAGCTGACCCGGTCTCTGTCCAGGCGCCGGCTGTCGGAGAACCTCGCCCACACGCCCACCACGTTCCGGCGAGACCCCGAGGACCCGTCAGCCGTCGCCCTCAAGGAACCCTGGGAGGAGAAAGTCCGGTGAGGTCATAAACAACATGACGTTAAGTTCACGTTGTAGAAACGTTTGTCGCTGCTTTCACACTGTGTGTTTGTGTGTTTGTGTGTTTGTGTGTCTGTGTGTCTCCTTCCACAGGCGAATCAGAGAAGCTTCTCCGTACGGTCACATGACCAGCTGGAGGTTACTGTCCGTCATCGTGAAGTGTGGAGACGACCTGAGGCAGGAGCTGCTGGCCTATCAGGTGCTCCGACAGCTGCAGGTACACACCTGAACACAACACTGATCCACACAAAATCAGAAAAACACAAATTCTATCTTTACATGTTGTTCCTTTATGGCTTAACATCATGTAGCATGTAGCATGTAGCATGTAGCCCAGTGTCTCTGTCAGTGATGTCCACAGGGACACGTGTGTGTGTTGTGTGTCCTCAGTCGATCTGGCAGCAGGAGCGAGTTCCTCTGTGGATCAAACCCTATAAGATCCTGGTGATGTCATCAGACAGCGGGATGATCGAACCCGTGCTCAACGCCGTCTCGCTGCACCAGGTGACACACGTGTCCTTGATATGAAACTTCTTCACGTTGAACTCGAGGAAACACGTCAGATTTAATCTGCAGCTTTCAAAAGTCTTTATGAACTTTTTATCTTCACTGGTCAAATATAGAAGTGTAAAAAGTACTGAAATATTGTACTCAAGTAAAAATACCTTTACTTTGATGAAATTTTACTCAAGTACAAGTAAAAGAAGTTCATTTAAAACTTTAAGTAAAAGTTACTTAGTTACTTCCTACAACTTCTCCTATACGCTCCTATACAGTGCAACAAGGTCAAGGGGTCATAAATCCAAAAACAGTTATTTTTAATTAAAGGAGAATCTTTACAAATATAAGTGCAATGACATTAAACATGTCAAACATTAAACATTTAACATGTCAACACAACATTTTGTAACTTTTGGGAGGACATGTCAAGACATGAACCACATGACAGCAAAAATAAAAAGTTAAAATGCCGCTGTCCCACTGTAAATTTAAACTTTGGTTAAACTCTGGTCGACCTTCAGAGCACTAGTCTACAAACTTCTTGAGTTTGAGCAGCAGCTGATTTTCAAGCTGAGTAGAGCTCATCCGGGCTCTGCAGTGAACAGCATCCAGCACAGAGGCAGAGGCAGGTAGGCCAGTGGTGAGTTTCAGGAGAGTTCAAAAGAACACGTTCATTTTCATGAGAACGTTGAACTGAACGAAACTTAATGATAAATATTGAATATGAACGGTGAACACGTTCATATTACGTGAGGTCTAGCTAAAACGTTACGGAATGTTTCCTTCTCCTGAGAGACGCTGTCTGATCGAATGTAAAAAAATGAAGTGTGGGGGGGGGGGGGGGGGGACCGCCAGGAGTGAAGCTTGCATAGAGCACCTAATGTTCTAGCGCCGGCCCTGTGTAATGCAGTGCTTCTCAAACTGTGCTGAGGCATAACATGTGCGCGACCGGGAAGGGGGGGGGATGCGAGGCGGAACTAATATTCTAGCTGAAATAATGAAGATAAAAAGTTGTGATCACTGATGATGATGAAACATTAACGATGATGTCATTGTGAATCCTTCAGGTGCGTAAACAGAGTCAGCTGTCGCTGCTCGACTACTTCCTGCAGGAACACGGCAGCTTCACCACCGAGAACTTCCTGTCGGCGCAGAGGAACTTTGTCCAGAGCTGCGCTGGCTACAGTCTGATCTGCTACCTGCTGCAGGTCAAAGACAGGTGGGCCCAGCCTGTGTGCTAAGCTAGGCTAACATCCGGTCTGTGTGCTAAGCTAACATCCGGTCTGTGTGCTAAGCTAGGATAACATCCGGTCTGTGTGCTAAGCTAGGCTAACATCCGGTCTGTGTGCTAAGCTAAGCTAACATCCGGTATATGTGCTAAGCTAGGTTAACATCCGGTCTGTGTGCTAAGCTAGGTTAACATCTGGTCTGTGTGCCAAGCTAGGCTAACATCCGGTCTGTGTGCTAAGCTAGGCTAACATCCGGTCTGTGTGCTACTGTGTGTTCTATGCAGACATAACGGGAACATCCTGCTGGACTCTGAAGGTCACATCATCCACATCGACTTCGGTTTCATCCTCTCCAGTTCTCCTCGTAACCTCGGCTTCGAGACGTCGGCCTTCAAGCTCACGTCAGAGTTCGTGGACGTGAGTCAACTCGTATTTATTCTTGAAGGAACTGAACTGTGGTCTAACGCTGGTTTGTGTGGTTTGTCCGTGACGCCATGTTGCAGGTGATGGGCGGTTTGGACGGAGACATGTTCATCTACTACAGGATGTTGATGCTTCAGGGTCTGATCGCTGCCAGGAAGCACATGGAGAAGGTTCTGCAGATCGTCGAGATCATGCAACAAGGTGACCTTCTGACAGGGAACCAATCAGGAGCCGTCTTCACAGAATCAGATTCAGAATACAAGAGAAATTAAAGAAATCATTTAATTAATGAACATAATTAACATAAATGTAATAATCATGTTTATTGTAATTATTCCGTTGAGGGTTGTGTTTTATTTTCACAGATGTTTTCTCTTCTAATCTCAAATGTCGTCATTCACCACAGAAAACGAATTTGACTCATTTGTGTCGGTTCAGATTAATTCATATTCGTCCATTTTGATTTCTTTGTGTGTTGAAGTTGAAACAATCCGAACTCTCCCCTCCAGGTTCCCATCTCCCGTGCTTCCACGGCTCCAGCACCATCCGGGGCCTGAAGGAGCGTTTCCACATGTCTCTGACGGAGGAGCAGCTGCAGCTGCTGGTGGAGCAGCTGGTGGACGGCTCCATGCGCTCCATCACCACCAAACTCTACGACTCCTTCCAGTATGTCACGAACGGCATCATGTGACCAGAGGGGGCGCCGTTGTGACATCATCAAATCTTTGCTGACTGATTCTTAACCTTTTCAAAGAGTCTGAGGGACGTTCGCCTCGGCTGTTACAAGATGATCTTCATCACTCACGTTCTCCGGACTCAAGATTTCTGCCTCGTTGTTTTGCTGCCTGAGACGGATTAGTTCAAAAAACTGGTTTTCGACTTCATTGCATCTGACGTGAAGCCGGGAGGTTCCTCTCCGTGGGTTTGAAGGTACCTGCTGGTGAATTATCTTCTGATCATCGCTACATCATTGGTCATTTAACGAGATCAACAGTTTCACCGATTTTTATTGCTGGCAGCTGATTGGATGACTACATTTATTTTTTGTTGTTTAACTTTCTTTTTTCTTTTCTTGTTAATAATTGGATTTTTATCTCGTGATGAGAAACTGAGTCTTTTCTGCTGAATCTGCAAAAGATTCATGACCAAAGAACTTTTCTTCAGATTCATACGAGAAGAGTTTTCATTGGTCTCAGAGGTTTTTCTCCTGGTGGATTTTGGATCCTAATATTTCATTGTGAATCCAACGAAGCTCAACAGGAGCTTTAGTTTCCTCTGATCTCTTCTCTGAATTAAACTCAAACTGGTTTGAAAAGAAAGAAAAGAGACGGGTTTGAAATAAGTCTGAGACCAGATCTCATCATTTTATTGAAACTCTGTTCTCGAATCAGCTCATTGGCTCGTTGACACTTCTGTTATTATCCTGGAGGGTTGAGTATCATTTGTTCATTGACAGTTAAGTCCAATATTTGATCAAAGATCATTAATGTGCTCACACAATTTTTGGTAAGAGAAACATATTTTTGTCAGAAGTTAAATCTAAATATTGATTAAATAAGATTTGATGCTACCATCAGATATTTTAAGAAACTGATGACAAGATCAAATTGATTGTTTTCATTCAAGTTCGTCAAATTCTGTTTTAGTCAAAGGTCAGAGTTGAATTTCATAAAAGAAAGTTTTAAACAACGTTAATGACACTTAAGAGTTGAATCTACAGTTTCATATTAATTATCTTTTCTTTACTTGAATAGTTTCACATTCAGTTTGAAGCAAAACAGAAACAAGTGGTTGAACTGATCACAAAACGAGAGATGAACTCTTCCGTGTTTGACAGAAAATCTATTTTTCTTTCCAATGATCAATAACGATCAGTTTCCTGAATATGTGAATGTTTTTTCAATTGTTTATTTAAACATTTGTTTACGTCAGAACCGACGAATTTTCAGTATTGACAAGTCAAATCTTTATCTGATGTTGTTACTGAAGCCGGTTTCACTTTGTGTAGCTTATTTCAGTGGCTCTCGCCTGTGTGATGTACGATGAAGTCTTTCTTATGAATCTCACTCTTTACACTAAATTACTAATTTTATAGAATATAAGTTGTTTTGAGTCGATGACGTGAAGAATTCAGCAGGACTAACTTGGCTACCTGAACTAGCGGGGGCTAGTTAGCTAAATGCTTTAAGCTCGTCACTGCTTTTTTGCCTCACAATAATAACTGCGTTGTGATTGTGATGAAGGTGAAAGGAAGTTAGAGCTGAAGGTGAAGTTCGGGTTAACAAACAGACCATGACATCGGCATATAAAATCAAAATACACATAACATTGTTATCTCTCAGCATTGAAGTTAAGTCATAACCATGCTAGTGACCAAAAAGCTGCAGCATCATATAATCATCACAGAAATTGAGCTAAAACTTAATTATTTTAGGTTTTTCTATAATAATTCTTGTTTATAAAATGGATATAATGTAGGAAACATTCTGAAAAAGAATTGTGATTAAATTCATTTTTCATTGACTGCAACAAAGTGAACGAATACAATTCAAATCTATTAACTGTGAGCAAACTCAAAAGTAGTAGAGTACACTATCAGTTAGCAGCTAGGCCAGTTAGCTAGCTAACACTTAATGTTTACACTTTCAGTTACTTCAGTTTTTAATCAAATTTTATTTTGTATTCTTGTCTTTAACTGCGACGGAAATGATCAGTTTGCAATGAAATGATTAACTTCCATTTTATTTGTATAGCGCCATTTCATAATTTACATAATTATTTCAACCTGATGAAAAGTGACATTATTTGAATTAATCGTAAAGACACTAAAACAACTTTACACTGGAATAAAGCCATCGTCATTTGTTGCAAAGGTTTTTTGTTAAGACCACTATTGAAGGAGAGGCACATGTTAGCATGCTAATTGTTAGCCTGCTACTTAATAACACAAAGATGCAGCTGTGACTAAAGTTGACCTGAGACGCAACTTAAAAAGCAACTTTTCTTCTTTCTTTCCCGTGTGAATATGTACGTATGTAAATGAAGAGATGCCTTTAGACTCTGATCACTGCACGAGGAGGACGAAGGACGTTTGACCTCATCAGGGACGAGTCTCACTCACGTCTCCTCCTGGACTTCAGTTTCACTAATATCAAGTGAATTTAGTCACATTTTGATCATAAAAACATTCATGAGACATAAGATGACATTTCAAAATTAAAGTGATGATCAGATCAAAGCCAAAAGCCTTTAATGTGAAGTCAAAAGCTGTTTTTCTGATTGGAGTCTGGACATGATGGACGCGTGAAACTCGTCCCTGAGACTCGAACCTTCCACTGTTTCCTTCCATCGTCCGCTCTGAACGGCTCTAACTCTGATCCCTTTGATCCTGAATGAAAGTCATTTGTAAAGCTTTGTTTGTTTGTTATTCATTTCAAATGTTAAACACTAAATCCATTAAAACAAACTTTGATTTTCTGAAGCATCTTCTGAGTTTTTCTTTAAATCAAACAGAAAAGTTTTGTTGTGATGATGAAATAATAATCTTGCTCATCGTTAATTCATAAAGATCGGTTATATATCTAGTAAACACTAATTTCTTGTTTTCTCATTGGTTGTTTGTTGTAAAGTAAACAGGAAGTTTCACCTGCTTCAGTTCACCTCAGACTGTTGGTAACTGTAGATCCACCAGGGGGCGCAGCTGTAGAGATGCACAGCTATAGCAAGTATATATAATATTACTTTTTTCTATTTTAGAATCATTACGATGTTTTAAGATGTTTCATTTCTTCAGTTTGTTTTCACAGTTTGATCTCTTTTAAAAAATAATCTCCCTCATTTAAATAAACTTCCATCATAAATAGGTTTTTAATTCAAAATAGAAAAACATAAATTACCTCACCATAACTTTGTTTTAGAAAGCTGTTTATTGCGCCGCCTCATGAGTCCTTTTGAAACTGATCATGTTTATATACAGTCACTTTTATAAATCTGAAACCTCCTCTGGAGGATAAAAAGAAAAGATGTCGACGCGTTAGTTTGATTTTATTTTTATTGACAATAATTAAATAAATTGGTGAAACAGTGAAGCTTTCAATCAAACAAAAGCAAAAACAATAAATACAGAACACACAGAAAAGCATGATGGGAAAGTTTAGTGTTAAATCTGACGCTTTATTTTCAGTTTTAAGACGTGAACAGTTTTTTTTTTTACCGTAGATTAAAATCAGGAAATAATCAAAGTTTTTAAAAAGCTTTTTGGATAAAAGATTTTATCCCATTCTTTTTATTGATGTCTCAACATAATCTTATGTTTGAGTCTCTTTTTCAACTTTGAGACAAAGAGTCAAAATGAAAAATAAATGTTATCTGTTTGGAGTATAAACTTTGATTTAATTTCAAATCATTATTTTCACTGATTAGATCAAACTCAAAGATTTTGGTCATTTTCTGATCAGACAACGTTTGGAAGTGTGGACATGAATCTAAAGAGTGGACAATTCGATCATTAAAACTAAATCAAATTTCTGTGATATGATTAGTCAACATTAAATTACTAAGAACTTCAGAAGTGAGATAATAAAAGTAAATCTTCAGATATATTTTGTTCAGTTTTCTCTTGTCACGTCTGATCAGTTTCTAATAAAATTCAGATTTAATGGTCGAGTTTACGAGCAGGTTGAAACGGAGGTGGGGGGGGGACCTCACGTTTCTGTTTCCTGTATTTGAATGAATCAACGTTCTTTAAAAAGACCAAACGATGACATCATGACTGCTTCTTTCAGTTCTGTAACTTCCTGTTTTACAGCTGATTGTTGTGAAAAGGTTTGTTTCATCGGGGGTCACCACCACGCCCACATCTTCATCATCATCAGCCACTGTCTGATAATCCCACGCTGTATCTAATGTTTCAATGATTCGTGTTACTGGTCAGTTAGAAGCCGATAAGACAAATAAACAGTTCACTTACTTTAAAATCAAACAACAGACTTATCATCGATTTCATTAATGAGTTGATGTTTAAAGAAGATTTAATGTTAATACGTCACAAGAGACACAAACTGTTTCATGTTTCAGTTCAAACTTTGTGTTGATGTGATCAATGGTAAATAACTCATCAATTAAATAACTTTATTGAAAATAAAGACATGAATTAAATTTTATTTAGTTTTTACACCTTTGACCAGACTCAGTTTTCATTTCACACAAATTTACAAACTTCAAAACCTGGAATCACAAACTGTTTCCTGTCGGACAAAGCACTGGGGTTTGGCATCGAGCTGTGTGTGTCTGTGTGTGTCTGTGTGTGTGTGTGTCTACAGGAGAACACAGTCGGACTCCTTCTCTCTCCTCCTCGTTTGCTGTGACCCTTGACCTCTGACCTGAAAACAGCAACAGTAAACAAACTTTACATCAACAGAGTTTTGAACATGAACAGTGGAGAATCGTCAAACTGTCTGTGATCACTTCCTGTTTGCAGTGAACTCAGTGAGAACCTTTTGAAGCCTAACCCTTTCACAGGGATCCAGTAAGATGCACAGTTCTATGAGCTATACTGCAGTCAACCACCAGGGGGCGTCCACATGACTTGTCCTCACGTTTCGGAGCTGTCCGTCACTCTTAGTGGCCATGTGGTTTTCATGGAGCTGCCATACCAGCCTGTAGATTTGTCTTTCCTTCTTTCTTTAACATGTGAAGCACTTTGTTTAAATAAGACCTTTAGTAACATTGTTGTTATTGAACTTTTTGCAGTGTGATCCCACTGTAAAAAGGCTCCTGCTGTGTGTGTGGTGGTACCTGTTGTGTCTGCACTGCCCCTGGCTGTTGGAGTTGCTGCTGCTGCTGATATTCTTCCTGTTGAAGCTGTCGGGCCAACTCCAGGTCACTGAGGGGCCCCGGGGCCCCGCCCTGCTGCTGCAGGGACACGGCCACCAGGTAGTCCTAACGCCAACAAGGACACGAGTCAGAGACCAGGACCAATCAGCTGAGCTGGTTTAGACCACCTGGTCTGTCTCTCACCTGGTCGATCTGTCTCCGTTGTTCCTGTGCGGGGGGGGCGGCAGTGGGCGGAGCTCTCTGATGACACAGTCTGAAGTCAGAGTCACAGAAGTTCCCGTCGCCTTCAACGTTATGAAGCGACTCCCACACCAGAGGCTCCTCCTGCAGGAAGCCCTGATCCGTGACCAGCAGGTACAGGTGACCCTGAGGAAACACAACGTCACTACCAACGCCTACCCACAAACCGTGTCGCTGTGTGTGTGTGTGTCTCCACCTTGTGTTTAATCATGGTACTGAAGTGGTTGTTTCTGAAGAACACGGAGATCTCTCCCTCTTTGGCCGTTGTGTTGAGTTCACACAGACCGTGATACGACAACTGTGTCGCAGTCGACTCCAAAAACTGCTCTGCTACCAGACCTACACACACACGCACACACACACGCACGCACACACAGGCTTCACGTTAAGCACAGATTGATTCCTCAAACCTGTGTACTGTCACAGTGTGTGTGTGTGTGTGTGTGTGTGTGTTACCTTCACTGACTCGGCTGCTGTCTGCTGAGTGTTTATAGTCGATGATTTTCTCCACCAGCTGGTTGTAACTCAGTTTCCCCACAGCTGACACCATCTCTGGACTCTGAACACACACACACACTCATCTTATATATTTGTCTTCATGTGCAGACCAAACTGCCGTGTCACACACACGCACACACACTTGGGCAGAGTGTGTTACCTGTGGGTCGACCAGCCAGCCGTGGTACAACGGGATGTCCAGCAGGTCGAACACGATGCACTCAGGTGTGTATTCAAAGTCGGTCGCTCCAGTGAAACGCACGTTCACATCCAGACCTGTGGAGAGCTTAGGGAGGACGGCCATTGCGTCACTCATGTTCTGAAAACACACACACACACACAGACACACACACTGTGTGAACATGCGTCAGATCTCCAGCTAAGCTTTACTTTGAAAGTCACTTCCTGCCAGTGGGAAGATAATCTGTGTTTTGTGTGTGTGTGTGTGTGTGTTGGTGTGTGTTTACCTGTTGGAAGTTAAGCTCCATCCCATCAGTTTTTTCTCTGGGTGTGACAGACAACACACACTCTCCTACACAACAGACACACACACACACACACATTTGTGTCATCGCTGCATTAATCACATTTTGGCTGAAGATGAAGTTTTACGCCCGTTGGTAACCATGGAAACCTGAACTGGCTGTGACTCACACATACATTGTGTTATCTGCCTGACAACTCATCTGAATCTGGAGAGAAGAGGTCACGTGACGAGGTCATGTGACGAGGTCATGTGACTGCTCCGTGGAACATGAATCTACAGCCGACACGTTCCGATGTGTCACGAACCAGTTAAACCTCTGATGGTGGAATCTAGTTTCCTCTGGTGATCAACGTGGTCACATGACCAAACACTGTGGGAGTTGTGTCCGTTTCTATAGCAACAGCACGTTGACACGTCGGCTTTGATCTCGACAACAAGCAGAATGAGAGCCGACAAACTCAGCAGCTGATTGGCTCAAAGCTCAAAGACCTTACCCAGGTGAGCCATCAGGTCCTCGGTGGTGACCACCTCCGTCTGAGCAGGAAGCTTAGCCTACACAAACACACACACACACACACACACACACACACACACACACACACACACACACACACACACACACACACACACACACACACACACACACACACACACACACACACACACACACACACACACACACACACACACACACACAGTTTGAAGGTTGTGTCACAGTTAATAACGGAGATTTCACTTTGTATAAAAATCTAGTTCCAATAACTTGAATGTGGAAACAACCTGTTAATGTGTTTTACCTTCCAGCGTAGAAACAGAGTGTTCATGATGGCCAGCAGGGGGCAGGGTCCATTCTCACTCTGAGTGATGATGGGCGTCTTCTTCTCCTTCCAGGTGATCCACTTCACCAGGTAATACGCCGGTACAGAAGAAGCTGCCGCTGCCGCCGCCGAGGAAGAGGAGGAGGAGGAGCAGGCGACGGCAGGAGGAGCTGCAGCTGCTGCAGGGACAGCGCCCCCTGCAGACAAGAGGACGACTACAGTTCACAAGGGTTTTTCTACACAAAATGACTTTATACCTTTATGTGGATAATTTGAATTTGAATTACTAGATTGGATTCTGTCTGTTAAATTTAAGATCTGATCTGAGAGTTTACTGAACAGACTGATGGCTGTAGATGAGACCTCCTCTGAGACAAAGACCATGAGACACTCACCTGCAGCCTCCAGGGCCTCGCCATCTTTCAGACCGCCGACCCCGGCGGACAGAGCGCAGCCCTGCGCACCCACAGCAGAGAAGGACGAGGACAAGCTGTCCTCCACGTCCTGGGAGTTTCCTGTGGCTGTGGCCCCATCCGACAGCTCAAGACTGGGGATGGAGAAGGATGCAGAGTCTGTGGACTCTTGCTGGTCCTCAGAACTGCCCGCTGTCACTACAGACGAGCTGTCCCCCAGGTCCAGACCTACAGACACAAACAAACTCTGGTCTGAGTCTCTAAGATGGCATCCTGCTGTGTGGGCTAACATCTAACCATCTGGATCAAGAAGAATCCCATTCTTTGATTTTGGCAGTGGGTTCAACACCAGCTTTTGCTTATCAATCAATTCTTATTTGTATTTCCCATATTCACAGGTCCCAGTTTGTCTCATCGTCTTCAACAAGATGAGACGTCCTCTGTTCTTCGAGCACCCTCTGCACCACCTGGTGGACAGACAGCAGAGCACTTTCTGCACCAGAGCGGCTCAGCTCCGCTGCCACAAGGACAGAGACAGGAAGTCTTTCCTGCCCACAGCAATAACACATGCTCTGTATTTCTATAGACTTGATGACCACTTCAATCTCTTTTCAGTTTGCATTCACACGGACATCATCCAGTTCATCTCTGTGAAGCGGCATCAGGCATGCGGACTAGGAAAGCACTGCTGACCTTCTGGTTAGGGTTTGGGGATATGGTTGTTGTGTATTCTAGTACTTTATTGTGTATCATTTACTTGCTGAGTGTGTATAGTTTTTAGTACTTTTTATATTTATTACATTCTATTTTGAGCAACTTAAATTCTTCGTATCTGTTTCATTGCTACCTTTGCTCTATGTGCACTGCCCTTGAGATGCTGCTGTCACACAATCGTTTCCCAATTTGAAATCAATAAGGTCTACTCCTGCTCTCTTGCCTAACAGCTAATGCTAACGCTGCTCTCTGGGCTAACAGCTAATGCTAACGCTGCTCTCTGAGCATAGTTCTTGACATAATAAACAATTCTCCCTCATTATGTTGAAGATTCACTCAGTTCGAGGAACTTAAACAACTTCTCGTGTTGTGTTCAGTCACTTTGGAAGATTTTCTAAGCAACAATACAAACAGCAGCTTAGAAACATTTGGATTTAAATCACGTGATGTAAGCTCTGTGAGTTCATGTCAGTGGAAAGACTCTGGGCCTTGACTTATCTCTTACCTGTGTGTCCTCCTCTGTCCCGCCCCCCCTCATTCTCCATGTGTCTGAGAGGAGTCATCCTCCTGTTTTCAGTTGACAGCGTCGGGGGCGTGGCCTCCTCCTCCTTTAGGACTTTGCCGGGTAGAGGACTGTCTGCATCCACATGATTGCTGCCGACCTCAGCTACGAAATCTGACTCCATCATCTGGCCCCGCCTCTCCATCGCCGTGGCTTTGATCAGTTCCTTGGAGGTGGTTTCTGTGGTAAGAATCGGTTCAATCAGAAGGTCGGCTGCTGCCTGCTGTGAACTGGAATCTGCCATCATCAGCTTCTGGATCGATCAACACTGTAAAACCAAGGCTTCACAGAGCACAGCACTAACAAACAGTCAAAGTAGAAAGAAGTCCAAAGACTGAGGCTCAGAGAAACCGCTGCAGAGTCCACACGTCCTCAAACTTCAAAACACACTGCTCCAAGATGGAGGAGGAGGCTGCCACGCACCGAAGGTCACAAAACAAGCGCACCCCTTTCCAGCCCAAGGCTGGTGATGAATGAAGAGAATCTTCCTGTTCCACGATGCAGGATTATTTCAGTTTGGCGTCTTAACAGTGAACAGACTTCCAGTCGGAGCTGAGGAGACACAACGATAGCTTCATCACTCAGATGGTCTCACTTTCCTCCTGGAAAACATGATTCATCCATCTTAAAAGTGTGCAGATTCATTTCCTGCTGCTCAACCAAGCATTAAAAGGTCTGGAATAAAATGTCAGTTTCACCATCGAGACAACAAACAACAGGACGTAGTAACATTGATTGTTACTGACTCTTAAAATGAGGATTCTCCTGCTGGATATAAAACAGGTCCTGGTAATAAAACTGTTCACATCTAATATTTCACATCTGAAAGTCACAGTCTATATTCTAAAACAATATGTCAAAGAGACGAAATACAACCACAAAGAGACAGAAGCAACCACAGAACAGCTGGAGAGCAGCTGGAGAACAGCTGGATCTTCACCTGCAGTTTGTAAACACAGCCGGAAGTACCTGTGAGTGAATGCGGGTCAGAGTTCATCAGATTGATGAGGACCGGACTCAAACACCTGCTGAACTTCCCGGTGACGCTTCTCGGTCCCCCACCCGGTGCTTGACCCGGTGCTTCCCGAACACAAACCCGGAACCTGCGGCTGAAGCCTCCGTTAAGCTGCTTTCAGCTCTGACACTCAGTCCCGGAGCTAGCAGCTAGCACAGCGAGCTAACCCAGACAAGTTGTGTGTGAAGCCGCAGAGACGTGAACTGACGGTCGGTTGATGAGCCGCTTCTCACCGGAAACACCGGAGCTTCAGATTAACGTGAACGTGAAGGTTGTTTACATTTCTCCCTGCTCAAAGGCCCCGCCCATCACTGGGCGAAAACAACACATCATTACGTCACATCCGCTCAACTTTAAAACACACTGCGCTAGCTGTTAGCCACCTAGCTCCTTTTATTTGCATTTGATTATAACACAGAGTAAGTTTGTTTACTCACAGTAAACAGAGGTAATAAGATAAACACAAACAATCGGTTGTTTAAACAAAGCTAGCTAGCACTTTGAGCATAATTTAAAACCGTTTCTATCGCTCGTGATAAAGATGTTTTACACCAGAGAGATAATTATAATAATTCATTGTCTTTGTCTCCTTCATTTCATCATGAGGAGAAAACAAACGAACCTTTACCTTCTCCTCCATGAGCCGACACCGACTGATGCGTTACAATTATGTTACAGAGCAGCTCTGACGGGCGGATCGGCCAACTCTGATGTTACTCAGATTTTCACTGATCATGTCATAAGCTCCGCTCCACCGGCGGAAAACGAATAGTAAATCTAATGCCCTGTTGTTTCAACATGTTAGAGTGAGACATGTCCCCGCTCACCCGGGACGGGCGGTAACTGGAGGACGGACTGTAGCGTCGCTGAGCCGCTCGCTCTGATTGGACAGCACGCTGCAAAGGCTCATGGGAATGTTATGTTCACTAATATTTTGGTGGTTGTCACGTTGGTTCGTGTATTTGTGTTCGTTCGGTGATAATGTTGTGTTGTGTTGTTTTACAGTTCACTTGTGTAGCCACCGTGACTGTGGGAAGGGATGTGGTCCAGTCACTGTCACGTGTAGTTTCTAAATAAATCCGCTCTCTGTTCGAACCCCGTTGTTGCCACACGCGCTCGACACAATTAAGTGATGATATCTTCCCCTGAATTGAATTAATAATATTTTATATTATATTGCCTGTGTCTTCATTCTGACATACTTTAATTTGTGGTTTGTTTTCAAGTCGATGTGAAGCAGCAGGGGGCGACTCTGAGCTGCTGTCCTCTTGGTATTTATATCACACTTTTCTTGATTTGCTGACTCAAAGCTCTTTAGAGCACATTCAGACACACACACAAACACACACACACACACACACACACATCCACACACACACATACATCCACATTCAGACACACACACATCCACACACGCACATCCACACACATCCACAGACACATACACACACACACATTCACACAGTGCATCTGTTAGCAGCACGGGGTTCAGCATCTTGCCCAAGGACACTTCGGCATGCAGATGGGACGACGGGGATTGAACTGCCGACCTTCTGGTTGGAGGACGACCGCTCTCCAGGCGGTTTATTTTAGTGTTGATCACGTGTTCAGTCACTGTACAATTTGATTAACACGTTTCTCCTGCTTACCGGTTGTCACAGCAGTGAGGTCTGTTCTGTCTGTTCTGTTCTGTCTGTTCTGTTTTATATTCTATTCACCAGCTTCACAGTAACTGTCGGCAGGTGTGAACACGCTCGACCACACCTCTGCTTGTACAGGCCCTCGCCATGACAACCTGCCACACCTCTGCTGAGAGCGAGAGAGACACACAGGTGAGGAGTCAGACAGACGGGTAAGAAGTCAGACAGACCGGTGAGGAGTCAGACAGACGGTTGAGGAGAGAGACACACAGGTGAGGAGAGAGACAGACGGGTAAGAAGTCAGACAGACCGGTGAGGAGTCAGACAGACGGTTGAGGAGAGAGACACACAGGTGAGGAGAGAGACAGACGGGTGAGGAGTCAGACAGACGGGTAAGAAGTCAGAGAGACAGGTGAGGAGTCAGACAGACGGTTGAGGAGAGAGACACACAGGTGAGGAGAGAGACAGACGGGTAAGAAGTCAGACAGACCGGTGAGGAGTCAGACAGACGGTTGAGGAGAGAGACACACAGGTGAGGAGAGAGACAGACGGGTGAGGAGTCAGACAGACGGGTAAGAAGTCAGACAGACAGGTGAGGAGTCAGACAGACGGTTGAGGAGAGAGACACACAGGTGAGGAGAGAGACAGACGGGTAAGAAGTCAGACAGACCGGTGAGGAGTCAGACAGACGGTTGAGGAGAGAGACACACAGGTGAGGAGAGAGACAGACGGGTGAGGAGAGAGACAGACGGGTGAGGAGTCAGACAGACGGTTGAGGAGAGAGACACACAGGTGAGGAGAGAGACAGACGGGTGAGGAGAGAGACAGACGGGTGAGGAGTCAGACAGACGGTTGAGGAGTCAGAGTCCACTCACAATCTGATAAGCAGTGTGATGTCATCAGGTGATGTCATCAGGTGAGCAGCAGTTTACCTCAGACCTGTTTGTCCTGAACCAGTCTCACTCCTCCCACCTGTCTCACCCTCCTGTGGACCGGCGGACAGAGCGTCTACCTGCTGTGAGTTTCCTCTTCTCACTCGTTCTTTAGTTAGTCTTTATTCTTCAGCTGTTTAGATCAAGTTCACTTTGTTGACTGAGTATTGACTGAGTATTGACTGAGTATTTACTGAGTATTTACTGAGTATTTACTGAGTATTTATACCTGTTCTGCTCTGACCTTGTTACAGGTGAACACACGTCACAGTTCTCTGTGAATAATGTTCAGATCTTTATCAGTTTTATGACAGAGACGGTTTCAGCCTAGAAACTGTGCAGTGTTTCTTCACAGCGCACCTGGTGCATGAGTCATGAATCTTTTGATTTGAGTGTTAGTGAGACGACAGCAGAGCGATGGAAGGTCAGCCTGGCGTCTGCTCTTAAAGGAGCAGTCCATCATTTTGGGTTAGGGTTAGGGTTAACCTAGGGTTAGGTCAACCCTAACCCTAACCCTTCTCCTGAGACGGGACCTGGACAGTGTTGTGAGTGAGCGTGTCATCGTGATGATGAACTGAACGAATCTGTTTACACATGATGAACGTGACGTTCACTCCATCAAGACGAGACGTCACTCAGGTTCACATTCATCTTTTAATTCATCATCGTATCAGGCCATTGTGTGAAATACCAGGAGTGAGAGAAAATGTGTGTGATGTCTGACTGTGTGTGTGTGCTCCCAGACAGCACACACACACAGGCTCAGAGACACACACAGTGAGATCAGGAAACTGTGACAGAGTTTCTCAGGTGCTCGTGTTTCCTGCTCTCACTTGAACTGATGAAACTCATCACGAGTTTTCAGGACCTGATCGGTGAGCTACTCAACCCTGGACCTGGATGAGGCCAGCCTAGCTGCATGAAGGCTGGAAGCTGTAGCCAAGACATATTTAAAGAACAAAAAGAAACTGAGGGAAACAAAGATGAAAATGACATCAATGAGAAATTATGATCTAATATTTTCAATTGTGTGTCTGTGTGCAGGTCGTCACAGGCAGCGGACAACACCGACAACATGACTGATACCACTCAAAGTACTGATACCATTGATACTACTACAACTGACACTACCAATACTACTACTGCTGCTGCTGACACTTGTACTACTACAACCAATACGACTACAGATATAACTACCACAGATACTACGACAGTAGCTGCTTGTTGTACATCAGCTACCACTACAACTTCTCCTGATGAACCAGGTACTAATACGTTTTCCAAGAAATCCTCAGTTTGTGTCAGTTTTTGATTAAATCACAGATTTTCAGGATTTTGTCACAAACTGCTGTTTGCTAAAGACTTTCCCTCTTTTCACATTTTGTGTGTAATCCAATAAAACAGAGAAACATGTGAAAGAGTCAGAACAGAACTTCATGTCGAACCTTAATGTTTTTAAGTTTCTATCACTGCAAACAGGAAGTGGTCACAGTCAATTCAGCTGCTTTTATTTGGACAGTTTGATCGAATGAGAGATAAATATTTAGGACGGACATTCTTGCCCATGGCAACATTGAATCCATAGTATTATATGTTCTGGGATGGAAATAATCTGGTAATTGCTCTCAGTGGGTCAAACGTTAAAGTTCCTGATGTGAGTAAATAAACTTTCTCTCAGAGAACAAATCTAACCTGGACTTTAAAAATGTAATATTTAGTTTATTCACCAGTCAAATGTAAATATTTCTTATCAGGACACATGTGAACGTGTTGAAATCTCTTTGTTTTTAAGATGAGGAGGAGACGGAGAGAGAGACGCCCACCGATGAAGAGAAAGGTGAGGACACTCGTCCGTCTCTTCAGTCCTCAGATTTAAATGTGTCCTCATCATGTCTTTTTCTTCAGCAGGTGATGATGAGCAGCTGTGTGATGTCCTCACAGGTAACTTCCTCTCTGCTGTTCCGTCTCTTGTCTCGTTCTCCTGTCTGACTTCCTGTCTGACTTCCTGTCTGACTTCCCGTCTTCTTCCTGTCTTCTTCCTGTCTTCAGGAGCAACAGAGGACGAGTCTCAGCAGAAGTCCTCGACTGCGACGAGAGACAAACCAGGTTCCAGAACCAGATCATCATCATACCACAGAGGAGGATATGAATTAATAGTACATTTAAAAATGAAACATACAAATTATAAAATAATTATAAAAACATTCAAATAAAATGTGAAAATTACAATAAAATATAAATTAACGAAACTTTAATAAATAATTAACAACCATAATCATAATCACATAATACTTAAAATTGCTAAATACAAATATAATATTTATCTGTTGGCAATAAAATAAGATTAAAATTAAATGTTACCATAAATAGATAAAAACACACATTTTATACAAAGAAACAACTGTTTTCACTGTTAAAGATTCTTTATTATTATGTATAAATAAAGTTCTATCTGTGTCACGTCTCCACATTCAGACGTCTGGACCAGAAACAAACAGGATTCTTATCTCCTCAGTTTTAATGATATGTTTATTATATCATAATATATGAAAGTCACTTCCTGTGTGCAGATCCTCCCAGCACTCTGCTGTTGTCAGGGTTGGGTCCAAAGAAGAAGAGAGTGCTGGCGGCTCCGGCTCTCAGTCTGTCTCTAGGTAACTACCCCACTTCCTGTTCTGCACGTCACTGGTTTGAATCTGAGTTAACGTTGATGATCGTCAGGCCGCAGTGAGTCCACCGTCTCTGACGACTTCCCCTCGGGCTTCCTCTCCCCCTCCCCTGAAGACCACGATGACACCGGGCTCGACCTCGATCTAGACGGCATGGAAACACCCTCCGACAGCGAATCACTGCTCTTCCCCATCTACGACTTGGATCTGGAAGGTGAGAGGTCAGAGGTCAAACAGCTGCAGGGTTCAGGTGAGAAAACTCAGAAAATGATGTCAGACTTGTTTCCCAGACGACCTGCGACGTCTTGGCGTGGCGTCCCACCGTCACCAGCCCATCGGAACCAGGCCTGTCAGGTCGGACCTGAGTGAACTGGGAGCTCTGGAGAGGGAGGACGTGGTGGACAGTCAGGGCACCAGGTGGCGCTGTTTCTCCACAGGTGACCCTCCCCAGGAGAGCCGGGTCGACATGAGCGTCCTGGAGCCGTTTCTCAGAGTTCTGTCTCACGGAGGTAGGGCCGCAGGGGGAGGAGTTACCTGATCTCCGGTCGGGCCCCGCCCTCCTGGTGATAATCACCTGTCTCCTGTAACCCCTCAGGTTACTATGGAGACGGTATGAATGACATCATCGTCTTCTCCTCCTGTTACCTGCCACAGAACCGTCTGAAGAACTACACGTATGTGATGGACAATCTGTTCAGGTAAACACGTGAGGACATGTCCCCACAGGTCCTGACTTCTCCACATGGCGGTCTGTACATGGTTGTTTCTACCTGTCTGTCTGTCTGTCTGTCTGACTCTACCTGTCTACCTGTCTGTCTGTCTGTCTGTTTGTCTGTGTCTGTCTGTATCTGTCTGTCTGTCTGTCTGTCTGTCTGTATCTGTCTGTCTGTTTGTCTGTGTCTGTCTGACTGTCTGTCTACCTGTCTGTCTGTGTCTGTCTGTATCTATCTGTCTGTCTGTCTGTCTGTCTGTCTGACTGTCTGTCTGTCTGTCTGTCTGTCTGTCTGACTGTCTGTCTGTCTACCTGTCTGTCTGTCTGTCTGCAGGTATGTTGTGGGGACACTGGATCTGATGGTTGCTGAAAACTATGTGATGGTTTATCTTTGTGCTGGAGGACAAAGAGACAAACTCCCAGAGTTCAGTTGGCTCCGAGAGTGTTACACCACCGTCCACAGGAGGTGAGACCCTGTCAGTGACCCGTCACCTGTCAGTGACCTGTCAGTGACTGTCAGTGACTGTCAGTGACCCGTCAGTGACCTGTCAGTGACCCGTCACCTGTCAGTGACCTGTCAGTGACCCGTCAGTGACCTGTCAGTGACTGTCAGTGACCCGTCATCTGTCAGTGACTGTCAGTTGTCTGTATGTGTGTTCAGGTTGAGGAAGAACCTGAAAGGTTTCCACGTGGTTCATCCCACCTGGTACATTAAAGCTCTCATCACCATCATCAAACCCTTCATCAGGTCAGTCACCCTCCTCTTCATCACTGCTACTGTCTCAGTAGTAAACTCCACTTCCTGTTCCTCACTTCCTGTTCCTCAGCTCCAAGTTCAGCAGGAAGTTGCAGTTCGTCAACAGTCTTCAGGAACTTTCGGATTTCATCCCGACTCAACACGTTCAGATTCCAGACTGCGTTCGAGTGTAAGTGATCATTTCATTCTCTTTCATGTTATTGGTCTGAAAGTAGCTGTCGTCATGTTTCTGTTTCTTTCAGGTACGATCAGAATCTGTCCAGGTGAAACTCAGCACGTCCTCTTCATATCCAGCAGGGGGCGCTCCAGTGCTCAGGGAGATTCTCAGCACGTCTTCTAAACAGTGTTAACGTAGAATAAGTCATCCTGGTCCCTGTTTTTACAAAGTCAATATTAATTTCATTCAATGATAGAAAATAAACCCAATTTGACGTTAATGTCAGAACAAACATTTCGTTATTAAAAAAAACGTTTGTGTAAAAACGAGAGTGAAGAGAAAACATGAATCTCCAAACATTTTTACACGTTTTTTAAGATTTTCTTTGTGTTATTTTTATGTTGAGTCAGAATCTGTGTCTGATTTTTACTTGTGTTGTAGATTTAGAAACTAAAGTGTTTTCTCCTGGTGTTGCACACATAGTATTTTCTGCAGAAATTGAACCATCAACCCTGCCAGGGTTATTGCCTTGCTTCAAAATGATCGAACTGAAAATGTTGGTGATGAATAAAATCATAACGGTTCATTGTTTTGATCTTTGTCGGCGACTTCCTGTTGGTTAAATGTTTGATCGATTGCTGACGTCAGAACCACTGGACGGACAGAGGGGGGCAGTGTTGAGTCGTGTTCCTTCACGGGAAAAGGAACGCCGCTTGGATTCCTGATGTTTGACAGATCATTTCAAAACTAAATCAAAGTTCATGTGATGAGAGATTATAGAAATAAACACGAGATAAGAAAGTATTTGTGAAAATTGGCACAAGTTTGTCCCAAATGTATTTACATCTTTTTTGTTTCACATGATAAACAGACGGTAAATAAAGATCAGAGACTTAAGAAAGATGACAATAAGTTTCTCCTCCTTCTCAAATGAACCTTTAGGGTTTCAGATGTGAACGATGTGGGAGTTAGACTCTGCACATCCAAGCGTGTTGCTACAGCCACTACACACAGGCAGTGTAAAGTGATGAGAAGGAATTGAACCTTTTCGGACCCGGACCTTTGAGCAAAGCTCCACACAGCTGGCGAGCGACCATGTGAGGGTCTGCTGCAGGTCCGGTCCACAGCGCCTCCGGGTCGATGGACTGGTCCTGCTTTCTTCTTCTGGCTCTTAATTACTCTAAAGGGGCAAGCGCCCTTTGAGGTCACATGGTGCGTGGGGATGTTGATGAGGAGGTGGGCGGAGTCACACAAACCTCAACCTCCTGAAAGCAACCGTTTCAATTCAAGGTGATCCTAGGCCGGGGGGGGGCAGATGGCTGTGGCTGACTTCCTCTCTCGCTGAGAGTGGGGGGGGAACTGCAGTTGTGAGTGGGTACACACACACATACACACACACACACACACACATACACACACACACACATACACACACACACACACACACATACACACACACACACATACACACACACACACACACACACACACACACACACGACAGTGACAGTTACCTGCTCTCAGCAACTGGATATTTATTATGTGTGTGTGTGTGAGAGGGAACACTGTGTCATTCATTCAGAATAGGAAAACTTTGTGTGTGTGTGTGTGTGTGGGTGTGTGTGTGTGTGTCTCTGATGGCTGGACAGGAAATGGAAACTGACAGGAAGGAAGTGAGGTCACTGCTGAGGAAACTTAATAAACAGGAACACAGTGTATTTGTCTGTCCTAGGCTACTTCTGAGGACCAGTCACAGTTCAGTTATTTGGGGACTTTGTTCCAGTTAGGATAATAACATATTTAAGTTATATAAAGATCAGTGGTTAATGTCCCCTCATGACCCAAGACAACAGGGTTAGGGTCAGGACAGTTCATCTTGTGAGGACAGTTTGTCTTGAGAAGATTGTCTAACTGTCCCCCTTGTGGCGGGGGGGGGGGGGGGGGGGCGCTCTGTTGTCAGTATGTTGTCATGGTAACTGTCTCATCAGCTGGTTACTCACACAGACACACACACACACACACATAATGTAACTGTGTATACGGATGTACACAAAAGTTAAATTATGAGCAACGCACACAAACACTGATGTAAAGAAAACAACAAATCATCTAAAGCTGAAACTAAAACTATGAATCAAGGTTTTCAGGGTCATGTAACACACACACACACTCACACACACGCAAACACACACTCTCATACACACACAAACACACACTCTCACACACACACACACACTCTCAAACACACACACACACACAAACACAGACTCTCACACACTCACTCACATACACACAAACACAGACTCTCACACACTCACTCACACACACACAAACACAGACTCTCGCACACACACACACAGTCTCACACTTTATTTAGCATTAGCATTAGCATTAGCATTAGTAATGTTCGTGCTAAACCAGGAAGAAAGATCTCGTTGGTGAACGTGGTGTCGACAGATTAAAAAATCAGTCACCTCCAAAACTGTGATTGGCTGAGACACCTGTCAATCACACAAACAAACATTAAACGTGAAGTTAAACAGTAGCCTCTAGTGGCCATTAGAGGAACTGCAGCTACACACAAAGTTGTTGAGTCACATAAAAGAAAATGAACTAAAGATGAAAATGTTTATTTGTCTCAACGATCACAAACACTCACAGAAAAACTTTGATCTATAAAAGATTTGTTCATACAAAAATATCAACACAACTTCCTGACTGAACAACAACACAAAGAGGTCAATCAAATCAACAACAACACAATCCACTCACAACAGAGTCCATGAACCCAACACTCTGACAGTTCAGCCCGAAACAGCCTTTGAAACACAGAACCATCGTGTTCAGAGACGAAACGTTAGAAAACACAACTGAACATTTACACAATAAATAAAATGACTTAAAAACATTCCAGATATTAAAGTTGTTATTCACGCGAAAAAGTTTCTCTGAGTTCACAGAAGTCGTGAAGACACTTTGATCCACCTGAAAGTGATCTCACTTCTTCAGATGTTTCATCAGGAAAAGAGCAAATCACTGAAAACAGAAGAACGTTTAAAAGTTCTGCTCCCGGCAGCTTCTCAGGGACGTTCCCACCTCCTCCAGCAGGGGCTGGGCAGAGAGAGGGATTCTGGGACATGAAGTTCAGTGATGTCACAATCCTGAACAGGTCAATTGAGGAGTGAAGCATCCTGGGACATTAAGTCGGTTGAGAAAGGTAGATGTCCGTCTTCACTGAGTGTTGACACAAGCTCTATGAATGCTTGGAAATGTATTTCTGTTCTTAGGGAAACTACAGACGGTCGGTTATTTAGCAGAGAGGGATTCTGGGCAATGTAGTCCTGGTGTCCTGGACCTGAGGTGTGGAAGAAGAAGGACCCCCTCATCTCGGAAGGTTTTAATATGGTCTCTCTGACAGCGCCCCCTGCAGCTGGCAGTTAAGTGCTTTGCTCAAGGACACAGGGCGGAGAGAGCAGTCAATTTCACACACTCCTGAAAAGTGTGTGTGTGTGTGTTCACCAGCTATAACAGGCTGTCCCTGTTGTTCATGCTCTGGCCTTTGGACCTCATCTGCTCCTGAACCGACCCTGACTGGAAACAACACACACACAAACACACACAAACACACACACACACATAAGATGAATTCAATCCGTACAACATTTTGTCACCTGTGTTTCATTTGTTGTCATTAACTTTTCTTTCTCCCTCTCTCTCTGTCTCTCTCTGGGTTTGTGTGTCTGTGTGTTTGTGTGTCTGTGTGTTTGTGTGTCTTTGTGTCTGAGTGTCTGTCTCGCAGGAGAATGTCTGGACCTGCTGAACACATGTCAGCAGGTGAAGAAAGAATGTGAGAGACAGAGAGACATGTCTCGTCTCGCTTCACATTCACACTAATCTTCACTGAGGACTGAACTGTGCAGCCTGACACTCCACTGTCCACTGTCCCCTGTCAGAGAGGACACACAGGGACGTCTCTGCTGAGAGAGGACACACAGGGACGTCTCTGCTGAGAGAGGACACACAGGGACGTCTCTGCTGAGAGAGGACAGACAGGGACGTCTCTGCTGAGAGAGGACAGACAGGGACGTTCGTCCACGTCCTCCTGCAGTGATATGTGAGATTGACATGATGTGTCACAATTGAACCCTGACCTCTGACCTTATCTCTAGTTCCCAACTTGAGGGTCGTGACCTACAGACGAGACGACAAGAGCTGAGACGATCCTCAGCTATACACACACACAAGCACACACATGCACACACGCACGCACACACGCACACATGCACCCAATCTCTCTCTCTCTCTCTCTCTCTCTCTCTCTCTCTCTCTCTCTCTCTCTCTCTCTCTCTCTCACCGGCTGCAGACCCTCTGCCATCTCTCCAGAGCCGATGTGTGTGAGGTGGATGAAGTTTGTCGGCTCTCCGATCATCGTGCGATCGATCTTCCTCCTCTTCTTCTTCTACACACGCACATTAGACACAATGTAAAAAGAGTCAAATCTTGAATGTTTAGTTTCAGCACGACAGTATTCTGATATGTCTGTGCTGTGTGTGTGTTTGTGTGTGTGTGGGTGTGCGTGGCTCACAGGTGTTGGTTTAGCCACCACGCAGCAGCCCATCTTATGCCAGAAGTCGCTCATGCTGCTGCTCTCTGCTGCCGCTCTGCAGGCCGGATGAAGAGCTGCAGCCTGATGGTAATCCTGGGGCATTCAGACCCTCAGAGAACCAATCCCTGAAAATAACACACTCGGACCACACACTGGACTCCAGGAAGGAAAAACAATTCTAACAAAGATTCCTGAAGTTTGGACAGGAGCAAAAACTGTCCCGACTAGATCCTGGAGAAAATAATCTAGAAACTGTTCCATCCAGTGATGTTCTTTAGTTCCTGGCAGATGAAAAACAAAATTTAAAATTTAGAATCCAGAAAGAGCCTCAGGTTTGATCTGTGGAGACAGAAAATGAAAAACACTTTGATTCTCGTTTGTCATCAAACAAAAAACATGTCCCCACAAAGAAAGAAGAACAGAAACAGCCTGAGAACGTCCACACCTGCAGTCTGTGTCTGTGTCTGTGTCTGTGTCTGTGTCTGTGTCTGTGTCTGTGTCTGTGTCTGTGTCTGTGTCTGTGTCTGTGTTTGTGTGTCTGTGTGTTTGTGTGTCTATGTGTCTGTCTCGCAGGAGAATGTCTGGACCTGCTGAACACATGTCAGCAGGTGAAGAAAGAATGTGAGAGACGGAGAGACATGTCTCGTCTCGCTTCACATTCACACTAATCTTCACTGAGGACTGAACTGTGTAGCCTGACACTCCACTGTCCACTGTCCCCTGTCAGAGAGGACAGACAGGGACGTCTCTGCTGAGAGAGGACAGACAGGGTCGTCTCTGCTGAGAGAGGACAGACAGGGACGTCTCTGCTGAGAGAGGACAGACAGGGACATTCGTCCATAGATATATATAAAGTCTAGATGTCTCAGCACACGGCTAAAGGGATTTTTTCCCTTTACAAATATACCTCAAGATTTTTTTTTTTTTTTTTTATTTAAAAAGTACATGTACCACTACCAATACAATGTTATGGGTGGGCGAGCTGCCTGTGGCAAGATGGCCGCCATGTGTGGACGTTTGACTCCGTTCACCGGAAACGTGGATGAGACATCTAGCCTTTATATATATATCTATGCGTTCGTCCACGTTGATGAATGGATCCTGGTCCAGTGAGACGTCTCTGCAGTGATTGGTCAGATTGACATGATGTGTTCTACATATAAAAATGTCCTATGAAAAATTAAACTGGACTCTTCTGAGAAACGCTGACATGAACAAAGACCATATGACGCCACCAACTGGCGACCAAATGAAACGCACTTTTAGCTTGATTAAAACTACAGCTTTCGGCAGGTTTGAAAATATGAATACTATATATATGTATATATAAACAGATTAAACAATACTCTTTTATCTTATATTACACCTTGAGCTGAATAAGAGACTGAAACAGAAAATACAGTTGTGATGACATCATGATGACATCACCATCACCTGATCTGTGGTCAGCTGTTCATCAGACTTAAAACAAACAGATGACTGTGAAACAATGAACGTCACATGATTTAATCAGCTGAAATCTTTATTTAAACTCAGCTCACAAACAAACTGACTCAGCTCTGACATCACAGATCAAAGGTTAAAGAGACACACTTGTCCAACCAATCAGGAGCCCCCACATGGTCACATGACTGACCATAGAGATATATATATATATATATATATAAAGTCTAGATGTCTCAGCCAACGGAGTCGAACGTCCGGACATGGCGGCCATCTTGCCACAGGCGGCTCGCTCACCCATAACATTGTGTTGTAGTGGTACATGTACTTTTTAAATAACCATAACTTGATAAATTCTCAACCGATTTTTAAACGGTTTGGTTTGTTATAAATGTCAGAGATGTAGTTATGACACTGCATACTTATGAATAATTATGTTTTTTTTCTTAAAAAATTGAATAATGTTCTATATAGGTACAAGATTTCCCTTTACAATTATACATCAAGGATTATTTTATTTTATTTAAAAAGTACACTACCAACACAATATTATGTGTGGGTGAGCCGCCTGTGGCAAGATGTTGATATATATATATATATCAATGTGACTGACACTAATCAATCATAGAGTGTAAACAAAGATGGATGACATGAAGGCTGCAGAAACAGAAGCCAAATGATCTCTATCCCCCCCTGATGGCCACCTGGAGTACAGGTCATTAACCGCCTCCTTCATGTTAGCAGATGGGACAAAACAACAAAATACATGGTCGTTATAAACAGTCACTGATGGTCTCTATGTACAGTCATAACAACATGTGTACAGAAACACCCCGCCCCCAGCAGCTGGATTTTGATTGACAGCTGTCACTCCTCCTGTTACCAGGGCGACAGGTCACCTCTGAATCTTAAAGAGCCCCATGACAGGAAGTGAGAGAGTGGTCCGAGTGAGAGAGAGAGCATGAGTCAGCAAAGAGAGAGAGAGAGAGAGAGAGAGAGAGAGAGAGAGAGAGAGAGAGCCGCTCCACAAGGAACTCTTTTCATTCACATGAAGGAGAAACTTTCCCCGAGAACACGACCGTCACTTTAACTTCAACACGTCAGAGTAAAACTCAACTTCTTCAGCTGCTTCACCTAAAACTGAAAACACAACCGTGGGAATAAAACTCTTGATTTTAAATCATTCTATTCTCTAGTTTTAGTTTTATTTGTGCTAATTCTCTAAATACTTCTATAAAATAAAGTATGATTTTATTATTGGAGAAGTTCCGCGCTGTCTGAACATTCAGATGAGTGTGATGTCATCAGCTGCTGGAGCTTCTGTTGTAAATGTAAAATTGTTTTATAAAATGAGCCGGTGGGGGGGTTGTGTTCTCTGCTGCTGTGAATGTGTGTGTGTGTGTGTGTGTGTGTGTGTGTGTGTGTGTGTGTGTAGCTGATAAACACTGAAGGTTAAATCCACACAAACAAACACTGAAGTCAGAGAGCAGACAGAGTGAGCTGCCCAGACTCTGACGACTTCCTGCTGAACACCACGCCTCCAGCACCACAAAGTGAAAACACTGAGTCCGTCCTGAAGACATCAACGTCCAGAATGGACATAGAGACACATCGAGAAACTTCAAGACACATCGAGAAACTTCAAGACACATCGAGAAACACGTCTTCTTCAATACAGCGGACCTTCATTTCGTAAACTATGATCCATTTACAGTCAAATAGAGCATAAATCACCGGATGTATTGGCAGGTGAATACCACAGCGTGATTGACAATGTATTGAAGTACTGTCCAATGAGTGCAGCTGTAGGTGGGGCTGTCCCCGAGCTCTCAGTCAGACTCCAGCCCCTGCTCATCCAAATATGGTTACTTCTGGTTTCAAAAAACCAAGATGGCGTTGAACACAATGTGAAACTGAGGCTTCAGAGCAGCAGCTAACAAACCAACAGTAATGTTAAAATGGCGGTTGTTGTATCTTTATTGTCTCATATTCACAAATCACAGTTTGTCTCATAGATCGTAACAAGGATCAACTTCCTTGTTCTTAAAGATCCAGTAAGAAGATTCAAGCGAAAATATATAAATATAAAATGATCCTAGAGATGTTCTCATCAATTGTACAATTTGTTGTTTTCTTCACCCTAGAATGGACCCTTATATATGTAAATACTTTATATTTATATACTTTATTTATAAATACTTTATTTAATGCAAAAGTGGTTCAAAGTATATATACATAGGAAAATTTCTGATAGAGATGAGAGGAGCAGAAAAGGTCTAACCCTGGTCTAACACTGGTCTAACACTGGCCTAACGAAGTTCTACCCCTGGTCTATAACTGGTCTATAACTGGTCAAACACTGGTCTAACACTGGTCAAGTCTAAGACTGGTCTGGTCTAACACTGGTCTAACAAAGTTCTACTCCTGGTCTATAACTGGTCAAACACTGGTCTAACACTGGTCTTTTCTAACACTGGTCTAACAAAGTTCTACCCCTGGTCTATAACTGGTCAAACACTGGTCTAACACTGGTCTGGTCTAACACTGGCCTAACACTGGTCTAACACTGGTCTGGTCTATAACTGGTCAAACACTGGTCTAACACTGGTCTAACAAAGTTCTACCCCTGGTCTATAACTGGTCAAACACTGGTCTAACACTGGTCTGGTCTAACACTGGCCTAACACTGGTCTAACACTGGTCTGGTCTAACACTGGTCTAACAAAGTTCTACCCCTGGTCTATAACTGGTCAAACACTGGTCTAACACTGGTCTGGTCTAACACTGGCCTAACACTGGTCTAACACTGGTCTGGTCTATAACTGGTCAAACACTGGTCTAACACTGGTCTAACAAAGTTCTAGCACTGGTCTATAACTGGTCAAACACTGGTCTAACACTGGTCTGGTCTAACACTGGTCTAACACTGGTCTAACAAAGTTCTACCCCTGGTCTATAACTGGTCAAACACTGGTCTAACACTGGTCTAACACTGGTCTAACAAAGTTCTACCCCTGGTCTATAACTGGTCTAACACTGGTCTGGTCTAACACTGGTCTAACACTGGTCTAACACTGGTCTAACACTGGTCTAACACTGGTCTAACACTGGTCTAACACTGGTATGGTCTATAACTGGTCAAACACTGGTCTTACACTGGTCTAACAAAGTTCTAGCACTGGTCTATAACTGGTCAAACACTGGTCTAACATTGGTCTGGTCTAACCCTGGTCTAACACTGGTCTAACAAAGTTCTACTACTGGTCTATAACTGGTCTAACACTGGTCTAACACTGGTTTAATTCCAGTGTAACACTGGTGTCAAAGTTCAGCCGTGAGTTTTGTGTCAATGTGTAATGAAAGAGGAAAGTGAGGTCAAAGTTCATTCTAAAGGTTTTAAAGCAGGTTTAATAGAAACAGAGCAGCAGACTCACCAGAGACGAACAGACCAACACAACGACTCAGACTGGGAAAATGAAAAGTGAAAAGCGGTCACTGAGATCATTCACAGCTCCAGTTCTCTCTCTCTCTCTCTGAGGTGTGGCCCCGAACAGGAAACCCATCCTCCCCCTCCTCCTCCTCTGTTCCTGGTCACACAGCGCCTCCTGCTGCCTGACACACAGCTGCTCCATCTACACCCCCAACAGGAATCACGTTAGTAACAGGAGCTGATGAGACTTTGATGTAGTAGAGAGGGAGAAGAGGAAGGAGGAGCTGGGACGAGAAACTCCATGAGGCATGTGTTCCCGACCTTCTAGACCTTCAGCAGCAGAACTGAGATCAGGTCTAAGACAAACCTGGACCGTCTCGAACTAGAAGCTTTATCCTAAAGGAAGGTTTGAATTCTCAACGTACAGAGGGAGTCTGCCTCCACACCTGAAGCTGAGATGATTCCACAGCAGAGGAGCTTGATGCTGAAGCTGTGGCTCCTCCTCCTCCTCCCCCTCCAGAGACTTTAGGGACAACAGCCTGGATTCTGGGAGCTCAGGGCTCTAGTGGTGATAAGGTACGATGAGCTCTCAAAGGTTTGATGCTGACATATTATTAATGTAGGTGAGGAGGAGGATTTTTAAATTTTCAACAGGAAGTCAGTGTAGTGAAGCTAACACAGGAGACATGTGGTGTCTGTCCCTGGTTGTCTTCAGGAAACTTCCTGCAGCATTTAGGACAAACTGCAGAGTCTTTAACGACTTCCTGCTAGAGCCTGATAATAAGGAATTACAATAATCACGTCTGGATGGAACAAAGACCTGGAGTCCTTCTTCTGCGTCTTTTTGAGAAAGGACATGCCTGATGTTTGAGATGTTAAACCAGTTGAAGAAGGCGGTCCTAGAAATGTGTTTTAAATAAGAATAAAAGGACAAATCAGGATCAATGATGATTAATGACTTTCAGTTGAAGCAAGGGGAATGTTGTGTAGAGCAGCTTCATCAGTAGATCATTTATCTCTAAGGTCTTTAAGTATGAGAACCTCTGTTTTATCTGAGTTTAATAAGAGAAACTTGCGGGTCATCCAGGTTTTTAGGTCCTTGAGACATTCTCGTAGTTGAGTTAATTGATTACTTTGTTCAGGTTTAACTGGGTGTCATCCGCATAGCAGGGGAAATTTACCGAGTGTCCTGATAATGTTTCCTGGTGGAAACATATATAATGAGCACAGAGCCCTGCAACACCATGGTTAACTTGGGTGAGCACAGATGACTCATCATTAATTTGCAAAAATTGGAATCAATGAATTGTTCTAGTCTCTGTAATAAACTGTGAAGGTCAACAGTGTTGAGACACTGAGAACTAACAGGACGAGGACAGACACAGACATCTGAAGCTATTAGAAGCTCGTTAGTGACTTTAACCAGGGCCGTCTCCGTGCTGTGATTGGCTCCTTTCTAGTTTTCTTGACCCTTGTTTTAATTCATGTGTGCTGGAGCTAATTTACTATGTTTTACATGTTTCTACTTTAGAGGAGCTATTGAGTCTAAGGTTAATCATAATGGGTCTACGGAGCTATCGACGAGATGGTCCATCTCAGTGGAGCTAGAGTATTTGAAGAATTTGTTGTTTATAACGACGGATAATACGGGGCTTAATGTAATTTGGAATTATTTCCTTAAATTCCGCTACAGGACTATCAGGTAGACCTCTAGAAAATGAGTTTTGCATTGATGGCATGTTATTTATATATAATAATACAAAATAATGAGAAATCAAAGGTTATTAAATGAGGGTCTGATAGAACAGGATCATGTGGAATCACTATTAGAGGTTATGACATTATGATAGAACAAGTGTGTGATCACAACAAGGGGTTGTGAGTCTAATATTACATTGTCAACCTGTATATTAAAGTCACCAAATAATAAAAACTTGTTTCAGTTTTAATAAGAACTGAGAATTTCAATTTCCTGTTTTAGTCTGAAACACAGACCGTGCTGTGTTTTATTTTGAAAGGTGTAACAGGAAGTGAACCAGTGGGTGCCGCAGGAGAAGCTGCAGCAGCGGAACAAAGAAGAAGAGAAAGAAAAAGGTAAAAACTTGTTTCTCTGCCGACATTTTTTGTCTTCTACTGTTTCTGTGATACATCACATCTGGTCCCGGGACCTGGTTCTGCTGTCGAGTCCCGCCGGGCCTTCCACCCCGCTAGACCCGGTAAAACCCGGTAGACCCGGTAAAAACCGGTAAAACTGTTAAAACCGACGTTCGACTGAAACAATAACATGTTCCGGATTCTTTGTGGTAAAGCGGATTTACGGCCTGAATCAGTTCGAGCCCCGGGCAACGCCTATTACACCCATCCAATAATAACCACACCTATTACCAACAGTGACGCCATTTTATCAGGACAGAGAGACAGAGAGACAGACAGATAGAGAGACCTACAGAGAAAGAGAGAGAGACAGACAGATAGAGAGACCTACAGAGAAAGAGAGAGAGACAGAGAGGCAGAGAATGAGAGAGAGACAGAGAGGCAGAGAGAGAGACAGAGAGACCTACAGAGAAAGAGAGAGGCAGAGAGAGAGAGACAGACAGAGAAAGAGAGAGAGAGGCAGAGAATGAGAGAGAGGCAGAGAGAGAGACAGAGAGACCTACAGAGAAAGAGAGAGGCAGAGAGAGAGAGACAGACAGAGAAAGAGAGAGAGAGACAGACAGACAGAGAGAGAGGCAAGCAGAGAGACAGACAGATAGAGAGACCTACAGAGAAAGAGAGAGAGACAGAGAGAGGCAGAGAAAGAGAGAGAGACAGACAGAGAGACAGACAGATAGAGAGACCTACAGAGAAAGAGAGAGAGACAGACAGATAGAGAGACCTACAGAGAAAGAGAGAGAGACAGAGAGGCAGAGAAAGAGAGAGAGACAGACAGAGAGACAGACAGATAGAGAGACCTACAGAGAAAGAGAGAGAGAGACAGACAGATAGAGAGACCTACAGAGAAAGAGAGAGAGACAGAGAGGCAGAGAATGAGAGAGAGACAGAGAGACCTACAGAGAAAGAGAGAGAGGCAGAGAATGAGAGAGAGACAGAGAGGCAGAGAGAGAGACAGAGAGACCTACAGAGAAAGAGAGAGGCAGAGAGAGAGAGACAGACAGAGAAAGAGAGAGAGAGACAGACAGAGGGAGGGACAGACAGACAGACAGATAGATAGAGAGAGAAGGAGAGATAGGGACAGAGAGAGGGAGACAGACCGACAGAGAGAGAGGCAAGCAGAGAGACAGACAGATAGAGAGACCTACAGAGAAAGAGAGAGAGGCAGAGAGAGAAAGAGACAGACAGAACAGAAAGACAGGATCTGTGATTGTCCTTCAGGGCAGAGGACACAGCTTCTTCCTCGTCTGTCCACCAGTTGTCTCTAATCTGTCCATCCTGTCCTGTCACCTGCTAACATCAAACCACGTAGTCACAGGGCTCAGCAGCGCCCCCTGTAGTGTCCCAAGCACGTTTTAATATGTCCTAGGACAAACAGGGACGTCAACCATCAACATCTGGATCTATTAATAATCATCATCTGATGTTGATCACCATGGTAACAGCTGAAGCTTCAGATCAGGTTCATGTTTTTATTTCAGAATAAAGTGTTTTGTGTTCTGTCCTGTTTCAATAAAGTTTGTGTTGAAGTCACAGACGCAGGTTGTGTGTCACCGCTGTAAACAGCTCACACTAAAAATACCAGGATGTAAATAACCTGAACTGCGTCTTCCTCACTGGACCAGGACAAGTTCTCCTCTTCACGGAGATCTAATGTCCACTCTGTTTCAAACTGGAGGCTCAGAAATCTTCAGATACAAATGATGAGTTGTCTGGTCTACGAGTCAAAGGTCACCAGAAGACGTGAGACTTGTGGTGAACCTGCAGAGACGCTGTGCACGAGACAGATCTGCTGAGGTCGAGACCTCCTGCTCACGTCTGTCCCTGTCGCAGGTTTAAACATGAAGAAGTCAAGCAGCCAATACGAGTCCTTCCTCTTCTGGAGGCAGCCAATCCCATCCCTCGATCTGTCCCAGCTGGAGGATCTAGGTGTGACTGACGGTCAGTCGACCAATGGCAGAAAAGGAAAAGACAAGCCGTCCAAACTTAGGCGTCAGGATGAGGAGGTGAGAGGACGACTGTACTTTGAGTGTTTGATCACATGACTTCCTGTGTAGATTAATCAGCCAACGAGAATCAGTTTTATTCATGTTCTAGTCGTATTTAAAACATCGAAGTCTTCATTACAAAACCACTTTGTTCTGCTGCCAGCAGGTGGGGCTGTGACTCACCTGTAACCAGGTTCCATTCCTGTTGGTGTTCACTCCGTCCTCTCTTCTTCTCTCTACAGACGAAGCTTCAGGAGTTTTCCTCCTTTAACTACTGGAGATCTCCAGTCGCTGAGGTGGACGCTCTGCTCGCCGACCTCAACCTGCTGCTGTGAGAGCGGCCTCAACTGACCCCTGACCCCCTGACCTGTGACCCGACTACATGTCCCCAGACCACCTCTCACCAGCCTCACTTGATCTGTGACCCCGGATCCTGGATTAGTCTGTTGCTCCAGCTTGAAGTTTTTCTTTAGAAGCATTTACAGAACATTTGTGTTTTTTAGTCAATTCGTCAGAAAATGTCATCAGAGTCTGCAGAGACTGGTCCTGGTTCAGATTCACGTCCTGATCCTGGTTCAGATTCACGTCCTGATCCTGGTTCAGATTCACGTCCTGATCCTGGTTCATATTCACGTCCTGGTCCTGGTTCAGATTCATATCCTGGTCCTGGTTCAGATTAGCGTCCCTCAACTTCCTGCTCACTCTGACTCAGTGTTGTATCAAGATGCATCACACTCACTCATGATGTCATAGTGAAGAACTGATGGAACAGGAAGTGGATCACAGGAAGAAGAAAGCATGACATCATCAGGTCTCCGTTATGAATGTGATGCACCTCTCGAGTATTTGTCCATGTCCGATCAATAATTTATCATTATCACTGTATATCAGATAATGACCCGAATGTTCTTCATTGTGTCATAAATTATTTATTTATTAGACGAGTTCTCATGTGAGATGTTTTCATCAGTTTCTATTTGTGCCTTTTTTCTTTTCCCCTTCAGCTGCTTGGTTCCATCGTCTTGATTATTTATTGATTTCTCTTGCTGCTGCTCGACCCACTTTGAGAAAGTCCTGTCAGAATGTAATGTTCACACTCACAAATAAAACGTCACTTTGATCTGATCGGTTTCTTCTCAAACACATCGAGCATCTAAACCAGTGAGAACACATTTAATGTGAGGTGACGCTACTGTCAATTAAAAATAGGGTTGATCATGAAACTAAAACAAGTTTTAATATTAAAATAATTACAGAACAATCTTTTTGCTGCAGATTAAGAAGTTTATCTTGCATTTATGACTCACATCAGGAAAATATAAAAAAAAAATACTTATATAAACGAAAAATGAAAGTATTACATTACATGTCATTTAGCTGACGCTTTTGTCCAAAGCGACTTACATTTTTAGAACACTCATCATTTTTTATGAGGGGCCATCTAGGGGTTCAGTATCTTGCCAAGGACACTTAGGCATGCAGATGGGATAGAGTGGGATTCGAACCGGCGACCTTCTTGTTGCAGAGCACCCGCTCTATCCCCTAGGCCACGCTCTCCCCAGAATTCTTAGAATTCTTTGTTTTTGATATTCTTTCAAAAATAACAGTTAAACTTTGAAAATCTGATTTTATCTTAACAAATTAAAATATTTGCCTGCTATCTATCCTGTGACGCCCCGGGGCAGATGGGACATGTAGTCTATTTGATACAGATCATCAATATAATAAATCACAATCAGGACGTGATGTAAAAAATGATTATTGTGTTTTATTAATGATCGATACTAATAAACGGCGGCAGGGCTGCATGGGAACTGTAGGGGGCGCGCTGACCTAGGGACCCACCCACACCGAGGTCAACAGAGCTGCCATCTTGTTTTCACATAAGCCCCTCCCCCTGCAGGTGAGCACCTGTCTCCGCCTCAGTGACGTCATTGGAAGCCGCTTTAGCTTCCATTGCTAACAGTCTGCAAGCTAACGGCTAACAGAGCTAGCTGCTAAACAAGCGCGTCAAATTACAGGAAGGAATGAGCACACTTTTTGGAGTTTCAACATAAAATACAGATTGAGAGAGTTTATGCAATGAGCTGCATTTAAAACCACAGAACCTGATTCAGATGTAAATAACCGGCTCTTTCTTTTATCATAAATCAACTGTCACCAATCATTTCTGGATATAAACAAGGTAACAGAACTGAGGAGCTCTAACGTCACAAAATAACACACGTTAACTCCTGCTGTTTAAAACTATTGTTTTAATTACATTACTTTGACATCTTCAAGCCAAACTGTTCTTTACCTTATGTTGAAATCTTTTTGAACAGATATTTTATTTTTCAGATGAATTGAAACCTTTTACCTAGAAACTGGCATTTATATTTAAGGAATAATGACATGTATGAAATCATGACTTTTCTGTTTGCAGATAAATACTGTAACTGTCAACTATCGTCAATGAATCATCTATAAATATTACAACTCTGTAAAGTTGAACAACTTCAAACTCAGACCCAATCATAACGTTATTCATTATGACACAGAATCATCAGAAATGGAAAATAATACATCAAGTTACAATAATATTATCTAACTCGATTTCTCTGCTGTAACCAAATTAGACAGAATTCATATATTTTATAATACTACCTTATAAGTTTCAGCTTTGGTGACTTTACTTTGAAAAACAGAAGTGTTTCCTCTCTGCAACCTGATAAGAACTATAAGAACAGACGCTCTTATTGTGAAGGCTAGAGCGCAGACTTCCGGGCGAAGCGGCCTCCTGTGGGTGATTGACGCAGTAAACAAGCAGGCGAAGCGGCGGCGGCGCAGAAACTCCGGATCCGATCTTTGTGAATCCAAGTGCGCAGAGTTCTGCGTGTTCTGCTCCCAGCGGCGACTCGAGCGCAAAACCTCCACGAACCTGCGCCCGGCTAACGGGTTAGCGTGCTAGCATCAGCCGAGAGGAGCGCGGTCCTGCTCCTCGCCGAACCGGACACGGTGAGTAACTGAGCCGCCGAGCTCCGCAGGATTCAGCCCGGTTGAACACGGGCTAGGCCCAATGGCACCGGGAACGGGACCGGGCCAGGCCCCATGGCACCCGCACCGGGACCGGGCTCTGCTCCGGTGGTTGTTCCGCGGTGCCGCTGCAGAAGCTCGTTAACCGGATGTGGAAGTAGTTTTTTCTCCGGGTGTAAAATAGGAAATTTCTCTGTGACTTCCCCCGGAAAACCAACAAGTTAATATCAAACGGTTTCCTGTCGGTGTGCGTGTCCGGGAGTCGGTGCCGCTGCTCCCGGGCTGTACCGGAGCGGCGGGCACCGCCAGCCCGCTGGGGACGTGGCACATGGCGGATTCTTTCTGTCCGCGAAGGCGCGTAAAATGGCTCCTCGTCCCGCTCCGGGCTCCACACTCACTGCGCTGGGTAGCCGACGGCTTCCATTGTCGGACACGCCGTACAGCTAACTCCGTTAGCTTTGCTCACTTTCCGACTGGATGAACCAGGTTAGCTTGAAGAGATGCAGCCATCCCACAATACCAGTTACGGTTAGACCCGGATAGCACGCGGGCTGAGATCTTCATTCAGTTTGGTTTCAAACATGTTCACGATGTTAGCGCCCAAACACTGGTTCCATTACCGGACAGGCGTTCAGTTTGTCTGCTGATCAAGGATCAGTCAGAAGGGCTCGATCTGAAGTTCACTGTTTTAAACATTACACACATTGTTTTATTTGACCATCACAGATACATTGACTGATTCTTGACCAATCAATCAATCAGCTGATTGACAGTTTGATGATATCAGAGTGTTGTAAAAACACGTTCACTGGTTTTACTGCTTCTATAATCTATTTCATTATTGATTATTTGTGATGCTTTTCTCAGTAAATAGGTTTTTGTAAACTTGCAGATTTGAGGTTTCACAGTAAGTTCCTGTCAATTTAGATTTTGATCTAAACTGAATGGATTTGATATTTGGACAAAACCAAAACGATCCTAAAGTAAAGTGTTAAATGTTACTGATACTACTGATGCAATATTAATCATATTCGATGCATCAGCTGTTTAAGAAAAGCCCAGTTCTATTCAAATCAAAGAATCAGGAGCTGAAGAGAATAACAAGCCAAAGAGGATTTGAATGTTTTGTGATTAAAAACTAAACCTTATTTTTCTTCTATATGAAAAAGTTTATTTTTATATTTGTAAATAGATGTTTTCTAATAATGTGAAGAAATTGTGATTTTCATCAAACATCTGAGTACGAAGCAGGAACAGAAAGAAAACACAAACTGAACGTTGGAGCCGGCCTCACACTGAAATAACACAACGTCCAACAGCTTCGTTAAAGAAGATTGATCTTGATCTTAATGAACATTTATCAGAGACATAAACATCACATAGTTTGATGTTAAAATAAGTCACATGATGTTTCCCTTCAACAAAATCTGCCTGCGGTTCCTGAAACAGGAAGTGATGTCACAATTCCCACTTGCTTGTCGGTTTGTGAACCCTGAGCAACGAGTTTCTGTTCGTCCAAGTTAACAGAGACCAAGCAAAGGGAGGGGGGGGGGGGGGCAGGCGTTCATATTTTGACGTGTTGTCTCCTGCGTCCGTCTCAGATGTCGTTGGTGGACCTCGGAAAGCGTCTGCTGGAGGCGGCTCGTAAAGGGCAGGACGATGAGGTCAGAAACCTGATGGCCAACGGAGCGCCGTTCACCACCGACTGGGTGAGAGGGAAAATCCACCCTGATCCAGCTCTGTGTTTGTGATCTGATTATGAATTTAAACAATACGCCTGTGTGTGTGTCTCCTGTAGTTAGGGACGTCCCCCCTCCACCTGGCCGCTCAGCACGGTCATTACTCCACTGCCGACGTCCTGCTCAGGGCCGGCGTCAGCAGGGACGCCCGCACCAAGGTGGACCGGACGCCGCTGCACATGGCCGCCGCAGAGGGACACACCATCATCGTGGAGCTGCTGGTCCGAGTAAGAAGAGCTCCGATACATCTGGATCCAGTTAAACCTGTTGAAGCGTTCACGTCAGTGTCGGCAGCCGATTATCCTCCGATGTTAAAATCAACATAAGAGTAAAACTTATTTGAAATAAAAAAGTTGTCAAATAGTGTTTGTTAGATATTTTATTGACAAAAGTAAAGTCCAGTAAAAACGACCAATTCTCAAATGGACTAGAAATCTTTGAAGCAGCTGTGTGTTTGAACCGTTTCCCTTTCAGAGCGGCGCAGACATCAACGCCAAAGACATGCTGAAGATGACGGCGCTGCACTGGGCGGCGCAGCACGGGCACCACGGCGTGGCCGAGACGCTCATCAAGCACGGAGCCGACGTGCACTCGCTCAGCAAGTTCGACAAGACGCCGTTCGACATCGCTGTCGACATCCAGAACACCGACCTGATGCTGCAGCTGCAGGTGAGACAGCACCCCCACGTCTGGGTGGTTATGTGTCAGATCTACAGTAAAGTAACTGAGTGTGTGTTTGTGTGTTTGTGTGTAGGAGGGCATGCAGAACCAGGTGAACATGAACCAGGTGAGTATGAATGTGGAGACGAGCTCCACCACCAACCAACAGCAGTTCATCATCCAGGGGATACCTTCCTTACAGGGGGGCGTGGTCAACCTGGCAGAGCTGCTCAACAAGGCCAATGCAGGTATGACATCACTCACACTCATACGCACACGCACAGACACACACACACTCACACCCGGACGTGATGTTGCTGTTTCAGGAGATTCAGAGGAGGCGATGGCGGCCAGCGCTCTGGACTCGAACATCCAACACGCCACGGTGGTCAACGAGGGCGGTCAGAGGGTCATCACCATCGTCACGGACCAGCATGGCAACCTGCAGACCACTGGAGGGATGTCTCAGCCCTTCTTCGTGACCATGCAGCACGGACAACAGAGTACGACCTTCTAACATCCTTCATCCAGTCTCTTGTCAGAGTCTCGTGATGATGTTAACTGTGTTTGTTGTGGTCAGTGCTGGCGGTGCCGGCCAACGCAGTGACGGAGGAGGTGGTGACGGAGGAGCCGCACCCCCCACCCAGCCGGAAGAGGAAGCTGGAGGTAACCAACAACCACAACGACAGCGGAGAGACGGTGAGCTGGCTCCACGATGTGATGTTTCACACTGAAGTTTGTACCTGTGGGGCTCAGGGTCCAGCCTGTTCACTTCAGGACTGAGACAGATCGATGTTCTGAGAGTCTCACAGATGAGTGTTGACTTCTTCTGCTGACTACTCAGTTTTCATGTGGGCAGAGCAGGACACAGTTAGAGAGGTCTGAAAAATAAGCATTAAATTGAACTTTAAAATGGAACCAAAGATTGTCAGTTCACTGAAAACAAGAAATGTGACTTGAAACAATAAATCATAGAAGCAGCAGCAGGTGGTCGGGTCCGACTCGTTCAAACAGGCGAGGGGCGGAGCCTGTAGAGCTCCGCCCCTCGCCTGTTGTTGTTTACAGTTCGGCCCTCATCACCGAAAGCTCTGGAATCTCCTCGTGTTTCCTAGTTGACGTCTTCGTCTTCTACGTGTCCGGCTCCTCTTCTTCATCCTGAGATGTTTGTGTTCTTCGGGTTTCCCGTCACGTGTTAGAAACCTCTTCATCACGTCCACTTGCTCTCTGGAAGCCTCCAGATGTTTTCTTGCTGTTTTCTCACATGAACTCACTCTGACATTCTCTGTTTTGACTGTGACATGACCTCCTCCTCCTTCTCCTCCTCCTCCAGGAGTTATTGCAGAGGCAGCTGCTGGAGGCCAACAGGAAGGCGCAGGAATACCGACAGCAGCTGATGCATAAAGAGCAGGAGGCCGAGGAGTACCGCATCAAACTGGAGGCCATGTCCCAGAGTCAGGCCAACCGGATCGGTGTCAACACCGTCACCCTGACCGCTGACGGCGCCGCCAACGCTGCGGCCAGCCCGGAGGAGGTGGTGGGAGGAGATGAAGACGAAGAGGAGGGAGCTGCCAGCATGGTGGAGGAGGAGGGCGAGATGGTTGTGCTGCCGGATGGAGGCATCATCATGGAGGGGGAGGAGGGTCAGGTGACGCTTGTGGAGGCAGGGGGTGAAACAACGGAGGTCAGCTCCTAACAGAGAAGGTCGGGGGGGAGGGAGTGATGCCAACAAAGAGACGCATCATAAGAGCAGAGGGTCAGTTTGACTCACAAGTTTGATTCCCATTGAACAGAGTGATGGAGGAGCTGAGTCGGATGATTTTAACTGTGCGCCATTTTGAATCCCCAGCAGAAAAGACAAAATGGTTTCTTAACAAACAGTCGTAGGAGGAAGGTGGAGCCAGAACTCCTTCCATCGGGTTTCAGTCGTGCAGCATTTTGATGATGTTCTCGGTTGAAGAAGCAAAACAGCTTCTGTTAGAAAACAGAACAATAAACAGAAAACGGACAACATGAGCAGAATGGTGGAATTTAGTTGTGCACCATTTAGATTCCCCCGAAAATTGATTCAAAGGAATGATGAACAAAATGGCTGCTACAGAAAGTGACAGGATTTCAGTCGTGCACCACTTTGACTTGTCCTTCAGAGAGGGAGACAAAATGTCTTCCCCAAAGAACTCCCACAGCAGGAAAAAGATACACTTCAAAAAACCATCATCACCACGAGAAGGACCTCAGACCGGCGCCATTTTGAATCCTTGAAATATTTGATACGAACACGAGAGGAGAAAAATATGGCTTCAACCAGAAGAAGAGGAAAGTGAAAACCAAAACCTGATGTCCAGTTGGCCCCATGTTCCCAGTAACTGTGAGCGAATACTTTTCACAAGAGAGGAAAGATGCTGAATGGCTGCAGAAGAAGCTGGAATAAAGAAACCAGTGATCGTGTTCAGGAGGAGCTGGGAACCCAAGTCGGACGTGGACACGCCCCCTCTGTTGGATCAACTCCCAGTCGGACTCGGAGTTACTGTGTGAGGACTAAACCTGGTTTGTGTAAAATAGTTCTCAGAAGGTTTGAGTTTGTTTTAAACGTTGTTTTGGTCACGGATGGCTCCTCCCACTGGAGCCATTTGTGTCCCTTCTTATTTCCGTCATATTCAGTTTTACTGGTGACACAAACCATCCCAGCTGTTCGTCTGACGCCTTTAACCTGGGACCAGTTGCTCCTTTTTAAAACCCAGTTACTCGAACTTTCCATCGGTTTCACCATCTTGCTTCCTCAGAAGAAAACAAGGCGACAGCAGAAGACTTTCGTTTGGACTAAACAACTTCCTGTTTGTTTCCCATGTTCTGCTATTTTTATACTTTGTCTCTGGACGTTTTCGGATGTGACTTCATGTGTAAAACAAACGCAACCAACTTGTACGATTTCCTGTTGCTACGGCTCGTGTTCTTTTTCAGTCACTCGTTGACTTTAGTTGGAAAATAGAAAAAATCCCGAAAGTGAAGCAGATTCTTCATGAAACCTTCAATTATTCAGTCATTGTGATTTTTTTCTTTCTCGTCCGGCTCCTTTGCATCATGATGCCGTCGCTACTCGGTTGTTTTCACGTGGCTGCCACTCGCCTACCGACCCCCGACGCCATTATTAATGAATTGGTCAAATGTTCCCGTCAGCAGTTCTTACAGATGAACGTCTTCACGAGTCAAAACCTTCATAGAAAATCCAAAAGAAAAACTGAAAGTTCAAATGTTCGTGAGACGTTCATCGTTATCGTGTGAAAAGCAACTCAGGTCCTGATAGATTGTTTCAGCTGTGTTCGGCTCAATGCATCACTTTTTAATGACCATCTTTTCAGTGGATATTGTTCATTATAACCACTTGTGTTTCTGTGACTTTCATAAAACAGGATCATATCGACGGGTTGAATCTCTCGTCTGTTCTCTGAGCGACTTCCTTCAGTTCTCATGAAGATGATCAGTCATCACAGGAAACACGAGTCGTCTTCAGACTCAAACGTCTTTTCTCAAAAAGTTGCTGGAAATATTCTGAGTTAATGTGTTTATCATCTTAATTAAAAACTTTGAGTCTTAATAACAATAGTCTAAACTCGGATGAAACCAAATATACAGTTAATTTTGGAAACTTGAGCTTTTAATGAAAAATATTCATATTTTGGTATAACTATTATGACTAAAGAAAATTGATCACAAAAATATTTTCTGTGGATGACTAAAAGGATAATCAACTAAAGAGTCTTGCCAAAATGCCTTAAACAGATGATATCATTTGTTTTAAACATAAAAATATTCTGTTTACTTTCCAACAAGGCAAAGAGATCTGGAGCGTTTCGTACTTTCACCTTAAAATGTCCCTAAAATACAGATGAGAAGTCCCACGGTCCCACGTGAAGACGACTTCATTGGTCCGAGCTCTGACGTGAATAAGCTTCTGAGTGGATCTGAGGAAATATTAATTAAAACGTGACCATGTACCAACTAACACGACTCCGCTGTACGTCCACAAATTGGAATTTTCTCTGAATCATCATAAAAACATGCGTGTGAACCGACGAGTGGACATAATGTGGAGTGTCTGAAGTCTCGGTTGTTCTGTTCTCCCTGGCTCCCTCCCCCTGTAATCAATCAGTACTGGATGCCTCCCTGTCAGCTGATCTCCTGTTGGTGCGTCCTCGTCCTCCCATCACTGATTCATTTGAGTTGTTTTTAGAAGCTCAACCTTTTTCTATGTACATAAAAAGTTGTATTTTTTTAACTGTACCTGAATGATGATGGATGACGGCTGCCTGCCCAGGTTAAAGTACTCAGAAATATAAATACTTGTTTTTTGAATAACATCTTTTCTGTTGTGTGTTTGACGCAGTGACCCCTGAACGCTGCACGAGGCGTTCAGGGCCGATTACTTCTCCCTGGTCATAATCAACATGGCACATTTATAAACATGTTCAGTTTTTTAACTCCTTTTTATTTCCTTTTATCAAATGTGCAGTGCATCACATCATCTTCTTAGCCTAGTTGGGTCAACTGTACATGGATGTCTGGGGCCCAGGCCATCAGGAGGCAGGCCAATCAGAATTGAGTTACACATTAACATTGTCCACACACAGTACATCATACATGACATTAAGACAGTATTCTGAAAAAGAAAGAGGATGGCCTGCAAATGTCCACTCTTTACTTAAAAGGAAAAACAAAGAGTAAAGAAAAGAAATATCCTAAAACTGATTTGAGTGAAATGACACAACACTTAATGACAGCAGTTTATTTTATCAATGAGAAAACACGGAATCTACGAAGACCAAATTATTAACTTACAATGTTATTTACACTTTATACTGAGTAAGCCCCGCCCCTTCGCTGCCTTTTAGTACAGGGAGTTTATTATCAAACGCGTGATGTCACAGGCTCTTCTAGCAATGCTCAGAGTATAACAAGCAAGAAAATAGAATATCAAAAATTAAAACCTTCCTGATTTATTAGGTGTTTGTTTTCATTCTTATTATAATCACATGATCAAAGTTCATGTAAACAAACCGGAAGTTTATTTAATGATCCCCAAAAAATCGAAGATCTGCAAAACTACAGAGAGGAGGGGCGTGATTGGCTGAGGCAACTGTCAATCAAGAGAAGAACGACGACGTTGCCTACATGAAATAACTACATTTCCCATGATCCTTTGTTAGACCCCCGCATAATCCCGCCCACCTCATGGATTAAATGCGATCACCTTTGATTGACGTACCCATCGCCCAATCAGCGGCGGCACAGAGGCACGCGGCCAACCGCGAGTGTGTGGGGGCGGGCCCAGATGGAGGGGGCGGGCGGAGGTATCATGGAGGATCAGTAGAGACTCAGTCCGTTAGAGGAGAGCCGCTCCGAGCACCGAGCACCGGGACCGTTACCGAGCACACGAAGCACCGACACCGGCACCATGGACATGAAGAAGAGGATCAGTCTGGAGCTGCGGAGCCGGAACCCGGCGGAGGTGAGTCCCGCTCCTTTCAAAAGTCTGAAATAACCCGAGACGAGCCCCGGAGCCACCGGGGCCACCGGAGCCACCGGGGCCACGGAGCGTTTATCTGTCACTTCATAGTCCGGTAAACCGACCGCAGCGGACCCGGTGGATGTGGAAGCATCCCGCGGCTCGGTCCGCCCCCCCATCCCCCCGTCCCCCTCCTCTCCGGTAAACCCCCTCCGTGCCGGAGAATCTTATATTAAACCGTTTAAATTCCTCGGTCCAGCTTCGACCCGGTCCATCAGAAACTTTAACTTTGAGCCGGTCTCCGCCGCTCGACTGACTCGGTTCTACCGGACAAGCCGAGCCTCTCACGCAGAGTAACTTAGCGTCTGTCCGGTAATCGGAGCCGGTGCACGGGGCTCATCGCCGGTCCTCGTCCCGGACCCGCGCTGCGCACCGAGCAGCGCGGGTCCTCGCTCCGGTGAGCGGACATTTTAACTCACTTCAACTTCGACGGAAACATCGTTTAGAACGACGTGTTGTCAAACTGCGTAAAGAACCGGATTCACCGGCGACTCTGCGGTCCGACCCGCGGCTGGTCGCGACCCGACCCGGTGGAGCGCCCCGGTGGAGCGGCCGCGGGGCGCGCGGAGGTCGCTCAGACATTTTGAGCCGGAGCGCGGTGGTAACGCGTTACCGACTTAACGTTACTCTGAGCGGATTATTGTGGCGTCTCAACAAATACATCTATATTTAAGAAACGTTACCTCGTTACTGTAACGAAGGCGATGGTGTAAACAACGACGTTAACGAGTCAAAATGGCGTTACCGAGGAGTGTGTGTGTGTGTGTGTGTGTACAAACCGATCAGCGTCAGTAGTATACACTGGTGTCATGTTGTATGAGTGGCAGATGGTGTGTGTAGAGCATCCCCCCCCCCAGCTTATAGGAGGTTAAACACGCCCCCTTGCTGGTTGGCCTCTGGTTTTCATTCTTAACCAGTGTCTGCTGCTTATATAACAACCAGAGGAAGTCTGGGTAATATGAGCAATGTCCTCAAAAAAAACTTTACCTGTCTGTCCTCCACCCGTCTGTCTGTTTATCCCCATCGGTCTGTACCCGTCTGTCTGTCCTCCGCCCGTCTGTGGGTCTGTGTCCTCTTGTGTCCCCCTCAGATAGCGGAGCTGGTGGTGGACAACAGTCGCTCTGCGGACGGGGAGGTGGAGGGGCTGTCGGAGGACTTCAAGGAGCTGGAGTTCCTCAGCATGGTCAACGTGGGTCTGGGCTCTTTGGCTAAACTGCCATCGCTGCCCAAACTACGGAAGGTAACAACATGTCCAAGGTGTCCTGTGGGACCTGTCCCAAATGTAGACTGTAAATACAGATGTATCGCCCCCTGGTGGCTGGCTGCTCTAGAGGACATAAACCATCCTCCTCCGTGTTAGCAGATATAAAACATGAACGTCTCTTCTTCTTCAGCTGGAGCTGAGCGACAACAACTTGTCTGGTTCTCTGGAAACTTTGTCAGAAAAATGTCCAAACCTGACGTATCTGAACCTGAGTGGGAACAAGATCAAAGAGCTGAGCAACGTGGAGGCCCTGGTCAGGACACACACACACACACACACACACACACACACACACACACACACACACACAAACACAGACACACACATAAACTTGCAACTGTTTTAGCTGCTAACTTGCTAACAGGTTGTTTCCTGCTGCAGCAAAACCTGAAGAGTCTCCAGAGTCTGGACCTGTTTAACTGTGAGATCACGTCTCTGGAGGACTACAGGGAGAGCGTCTTCGAGCTGCTGCCTCAGGTCACCTACCTGGACGGCTTCGACCAGGAGGACAACGAGGCTCCGGACTCCGAGGCCGAGGACGAAGGTGGGACACAGGGTTCAGTGCTCGGCAGAGAAACTCTGTGAACGTCTCTTAACCTCGTCTCTGTGCTCACAGACGAGGACGGCGAGGATGGGGCGGGGCAGACCGGTGACTATGAGGATGAGGATGATGAAGAAGAGGATGAGGACGGCTCAGAGGGAGGAGAGGTGGGGCTGAGCTTTCAGGCGACCAGGGGAGATCAGGTGGGTACCTCATCGCTCAGACGCAGGCAGAGAGGAAAAAGAATAAACAATATTACAGAAAGACGTGAGGTTGATTCTTGAGTCTCTGCTGGTCCGCCCTGAGCCGCGGGGACAGCCGGGCTGCAGCTGTTTCATTCATTGTTTTTCTAAATGAATTGATAATCTAATGACTGTTCCTCAGTAGATCTGAGAATAGTTGATGTATGAGTTAATATTTAATAGATATGATCATATTTACATTGAAATCTCTAAAATATCTTATTACAGAAAATTAAAAATCTAAACTGTCAGAGTCGGTCTGATGGAGATCCGCCTGGTCACATGATCTGACATAGGTAGCGCTTCATTAGTGTCATCCAATCAGAAGCAAGCTGCCTGTGTGTTACTCTTGAAGTGTGAAGTTGTGTGTTGAGAGTGACTTTTTTTTCTTCTGGTCTCAGGAGGATGAGGAAGACTTTGCAGAGGAAGAGGAGGAGGAAGGTAAGTGATGTCTTATTTAATTATGTTTGATTGACAGGTCAAAATCCATAACATTTTAGCTTAATAATTAAAGTTAATATTCAGCCCCTTTCGATGAACATATTCTTCATAACTTTAATCACCAGCTGTAAATAGTTTGTGCCTGTAAGAGAAGATGCAGAAGTTTGAACTGAAGAGCTTTGATTGGTCAGAACTCTACAGCCTCTCTGATTGGTTGATTCTGTCTGTGCAGAGGGCCAACCCGGCGTCCAGGGACAGAAGAGGAAGAGAGACGTGGACGATGAAGGCGAGGAAGACGATGATGATGACGACGACGAAGACGACTAGTTCTTCGATCAGCTCGTCGTCTGTGTGTCGTCCTGTCCTTTTCCTGTCTCCACCCGTCTCCGTCTGTCTCCACCCGTCTCCGTCTCCGGACCCGACCTCCGCCAGACAACAATCACCGTAACCACGGCGACAGCAGCAGGACACTGATCTGAAACTTTAACCCTTTCAGTTTGTTTTTAGATAATTTATAAATATTTGATCAGAACGTTCCCTGATGGTTCTCAGCTGAAGACTCGACCCCTTTCCCTTTAGAACCCGGTTCAGGGTGAAGCCTGCGTCTGTCCCGTCAGTCCGTCTCCGCCCCTGGACTCTGTCCCTCGTCTCATCGTCGGCTGGACGTCTGAAGTTCTGGTGTGAACCGGCTCCTTGATAAAGAACAGGTGTGAAAACCAAAACACACTTTGTCTCCTGGGACGACTACTCTTCTTCTTCTCCTGTAAACAGGTTTATTTTTACGAGTGTGGGGGGGGGGGGGGTTCCAGTCCAGACTACAAGATGCGTTCCATCAGGTTACCTCCGTTTCCAAATGGCAGTTTGTCCTGCACACTTTCAAGTGGCAGATGTTTTGTAGTAAGTCAGTTTCACTGGGACGTCGAGCAGCCGCCTGGTGTCCAGATGTTCTCACAGCTGCTGTCGGGCGACCTCCACACTGGATTGTTTGACGCCATTTGATTGTCACTGTGCAGCAGGAACACCACATTGCCCCCTATGGTTCATGTACATATTGCATCTTCAGTACAGATGGCGTTGAAGGACCTGCTCATACAAACACGTCGCTAGAAAGAAGTTCATCCTTCTTAAGATCAGGTCAGTGGTGACCCCATGAAGACACCTTGTAGTCTGAACTGGACTTGTTCTGAACATCTGAGCAGATCCAGGAAACCCGACTTCTCGTATCGGGACCTTCTTCTTCACAGGTTTTTACAGATTCATCTTCATCACATCATTCTTCTGAGCCTCAGACCAACATCTGATCTCATTCACCAAAAACTTGTTCAGGATCAGAACTCTGTTCTTTCTGCAGCCATATCCGTCTCTGACCGGAGCACGCCCCCTTCAGGAGCTCCCGTGTCTTACACCCAATCACAGACGTCTCACCGTGTTGGACGGTTCAGGATCTTCATCACGTCACGATTCAGTCCGATAAAGTCCCCGACGTGGACGAGTCCCACGACTCTGTCCTCTAACCGTCGCTCAGGTCCACAGCGCTCTGTGATTCATGTTCCCAGTGTGTGTTTGATTTATTGTGGGGACTCTTCAGGGAAGCTTAGGGGGCGGGCGGGTGAAGTTGTAGTTTGGGTGTGTTTGTTTTTGAAGTTAACAGCATACTGTTTTTGTCCCCGTCAGCAGCTGTTGATGTTTTTAGTTTGAAGTAAAACCGAGCGTCTCGTTCTCAAACAGCCCGCCCCCTAGCTGGCGTCACACTTCAGGCTCCGCCTCCTAAACACAACTCCCCCTTTAAACCTGATGGGACGGAGCGGTGCGTTCAGGTGTCTCTGAGTCGTCACGCGATGTGGCCTTCACTGGCACCTGCTCAGCTTCTGACTCTAAGACTCGGTCACCTCTCACAGTGGATTATGGGATGTTGAGGACGAAAGACGGCTGACCTCAGCTGGTCTCAGGGGGCGGAGCCTGGACGTGACACACCTGTTGTGTATTTTTAACTTTCTCCTGCTTCGGTCGACAGAACCCAACGAAGCTGCTCCGACTTTTATCTAAACTGCTGTAAAATTTTAGCTTTTCTCTCATTTTGCAATTTTGAAAATGAAATTGTTTCAAAACATCCACGTGTCTGGTCTCAGATTCTGATTGGTCGTCTGGTTCTCTGTGGAAACAAACATGAAAATATGAGTATTAGATTGAACTTTATGGTTTCTATAAGCTTCATATCTGCCACTAAATGAACTGAGTTTGATTTCGTATCTTTGTGTTTTTATTCAATCAAATCTTTTAAATTTGATTTTAATGCACAAACAACTAGAGATTTATTTTTGAAGAAAAACGATGACCACTCGATCTGTGACGTGAAAGTCTCTAAATCATGTTTAATGTTAATTCATTAATTAAATTAGTGATCGAATTCAAAATCAAATACAAATGTTGAATTTAGTTTGCTCCTTGGTGGGATCAAACCAGTGATGGAATGAGTCTGTGTTTTGCACCAGTGACCCCCTGTGGTCAGCCGTCAAATTGCTCCCCTTCAATAACATCATGAATCAGACCAACGTGAAGGTGAGGATGTTTAACCGTGTTGTTTTTAACAGTGTAGATGTCGAGGGACACGTGTCAGATCTGCTGACGTCGGGTTTTAACTGGTTTTAGGAAATATTGTAAATACACTCAGTTTCAGGTTGGTTTTTATTTTGTTAAAATCGTTTAAAGGATGTTTTTGTTTCTGCAGCGAGGTGATAGTTGAGCCTTTGACCTTTGACCCCAGCAAGCTCCTCTGTTAGCGTCGTCCTTCGTCCGTCTGTCGGGAAACTGTGTTTGATTTGTGTGATGTAACAAAAACTGTACTGAGGGGTTTTCAATAAAATATATAAAAGAAACGTGAGTTAAACCTGAAGTTACTCTGATAACACATCCTGCTTCGTAGTTCAGGTTCTGGTCTGGAGACAGGAAGCCTCTGCTGTGAGGGAACAAGGTTCATCTGACCAGGTAGGTTCTGTGTGAGGGAACAACACGGAGGAGGTGAGGGAACAACACGGAGGAGATGAGGGAACTGTGGAGGAGGTGAGGGAACAAGGTTCATCTGACCAGGTAGGTTCTGTGTGAGGGAACAACGTCGAGGAGGTGAGGGAAGAACACAGAGGAGACAAGGGAGCTGTGGAGGAGGTGAGGGAACCACACTGAGGAGACAAGGGAGCTGTGGAGGAGGTGAGGGAACAAGGTTCATCTGACCAGGTAGGTTCTGTGAGAGGGAACAACGTCGAGGAGGTGAGGGAAGAACACAGAGGAGACAAGGGAGCTGTGGAGGAGGTGAGGGAACCACACTCAGGAGACAAGGGAGCTGTGGAGGAGGTGAGGGAACAAGGTTCATCTGACCAGGTAGGTTCTGTGAGAGGGAACAATGTGGAGGAGACGAGGGGTCCTCAGCACCAGGAGGAACCAAGAGGCAACTGCAGCAGGAGCACCAGGAGGAACCCAGGGTCCTCAGAACCAGGAGCACCATGAGGTACCCAGGGGCCACTGCTCAAGTCCCACTAGAGGACTTCGGCCCTCATGGAGTCTGTTTGTGACATCTTGTTCAGGAACACACCAGGGGTCTGATGGGTGTGTGATGCTTAGAGCTAACAACCTACTGTGACCATTAAGTGCTTATTGTGTAACATACACGTTTCAATGTTATTTCTAAAGATCTAAAAGCAGAAGAAAACACACACACACACACACACATATACACACACAGTGAGGATTCGGCCTCCATCTGCTGATAAACATCGATTAAACATGAGAGAACGTTTTCTGACAGGAGAGGAGGAAAGAGAGTGATGTGAAAAATGTAGTTTTAAAATGTAGAAACAAGTGAAGTGAGAGAAAAATAGTAGGATTAGAAACTGAATGACGGACAGAGAGAGGATAAGGAAGGAGTGAAGGAAAGAGGACAGAGCAACGAGGGGAGGAAGGATGGAGAGGAAAGAAAAAAAATTACACAGATTTAAATAAATGTTTAAAATAACTTGAATAAATCGACATTTGAAAAAGTTTTTTGTGATCAACTTTTTATTTTGACATTTGAAAAAGTTGTGTCCAATTTCAGTTTTAAAACTCGTCTGAAGTTAAGTTAAAAATGTTCTCTTGATATGAATAAATCAGTAATTTAAGTTATTTATATAATATGGTTTTAATTGTTAAGGTGGACTAGAAAAAAAATTCAAGAATAAAAGGACTAAATAAATAAATACAAATTATTGGATGTCAGCAGGATATTGTGTGGTTGGTCTTAGTTTGTCCTGCAGGTGGCGCCCTCGTCTCTCTGCTGACGGATTTCAAGCCAAACTTCTATTTCAGTTTTAAAATGTTTACATTCAAATGATGAAAATATCTTTCAAATTATTAGAAACAATGAATCCAAAATAAAGTGAGAAGATGTTCTGACACTTGTGTGCGTGTCTGTGTGTATGTGTTTGTTCCTCTGAAATATTTAAACAACATAAAAGCTTGTGGTTGTCGTGTTATTTTTATCAGACACACACATGCACAGAGCTGATGACACATGCGTCGATGACATCACTGTGACAGCTTACTGCAGCGGTGATGTCACAGTGATGTCATCATGGTTGTCTCAGTGTATTGATAATAAACAAGAAATATTTTTATTTCTGTTGCTACGAGAGCGATGAGGACACTGACTCTGAACTGCTCTTCATCCTCCTCTTCATCCTCCTCTTCATCTCTCATCTTGTATAGAACCAAATCATAACAATCATTATCTCCAGGCTCTTTACAGAGAAGCTCTGAGAACATTCTGTCGTCAACGCTTTCAGAAACTTTATTCATCCTGTTTAACTCGGACCTCACATTTCAATTTGACTGTTTATGATTTTGTGTCCTCCTCTGCTGTCCCTCACAAAGATGTCCTGCCCCCCCCCCCCCCCCCACCCCCCGTGGACATTGTGTTCCTCGTGAAGCAGCAGCAGGAACAGGAACATGTGGGAACATCCGGGGGAGGGGCGGAGCCTGTAGAGCAGCAGGAGGCGGGGCCTGTAGAGCAGCAGGAGGCGGAGTCTGTAGAGCAGCAGGAGGCGGAGTCTGTAGAGCAGCAGGAGGCGGGACATGACGTGTAAACTCAGCTGAGGACAGATCAGTGTTGTTGTTTCCAGCTCATCCACACCGGGTCGGCCCTCATCACCAGAAGATCTGGAACCTCCTCGTGTTTCCAAGTGGACGTCTTCGTCTTCTACGTGTTCGGCTCCTCTTCTTCATCCTGAGATGTTTGTGTTCTTCCAGTTTCACGTCACGTGTTAGAAACCTCTTCAACACGTCCACTCGCTCACTGGGAAGCTTCCACACATTGTCCTGCTGGTTCCTCACATGGACTCTGACATGTTACACACATGTTACCAGGAGGCTGCAGGAGAAGATCCAGAACATGTCCAGACACTGACTCAGACATTTGTTCTCACATAGAGAACCTGCAGAACATTTGAGGAATATGTCAGAAAACATATTTCCCTCAAGTGAAAGAAGGAGAGGAGGAATAAAGGAGGTCGAGTTTTGAGCAGACGCTGCAGGGTTGTGAGTCACGATGCTTCCCCTCCCCCCCGACACGCTGCTACACGCCTGTTTAATCCTTCCTGTTTTAAATGAGGACAAACTGTAACACTGACCTGATACACACTGCACCTCTGAGAGAGTGTATGTGTGTGTGTGTGTGAGTGTCTGTGTGTGTCTCTGTGTGTGTGTGTTTGTGTATTAATAAAAAATGTATCACCCCCCCCCCCACACACACACACACACTCTGCAGTGAAAATAACTCAAACTGAAGCATCAGACGTCGTCAGTGTAAATAATTGATCGCACTCTGATGTGAACACGAATCCTCCTCCTCTGTGTTTTTATCAGGATGTAACTTAACACACAGATGTAGTTTATTACTCTGGGAACATATAGATAATTGATTGATCAGAATAAAAGAGCAGTTATACTGTCGGCCAATGACATCTTCACAATATTTACATTAATCATTTCTGTGGCACGTTTTCAAAATCTTGTTTTCAGAAACTTAGTTACACTGATAAAAAAGAAAGCGTATAAATAAAAGCCAATTAATTAAAATGCAAACATGACATCAGACAATATGTAAAAGATTGTGAGAGAATCTGACCGAGGACCAGCTGTGAAGAGTCGTCTGTTCAGAGCAGTAAGAGCTGGTGACAGCGCCCCCTGCAGGCGGGTTCTGTTTGTTCATCTTTCACTGAAACAGAACGATTGATATTATATTTACCTTTGTTCTTATAAAGAAACAATGATCTCAACAGTTGAAATAATTTATGTCAATTCAGACGTAAAGAAAGACTCAACTCCACTTCCTGGAGTCGGTGTCAGCTGTCAATCAGAACATCTCAGCTGTCAATCAGAACATCTCAGCTGTCAATCAGAACGTTTCAGTTTTAAATCATCAAATACCCAATTCAAACCAAACTGATCAGAACCATCAGTGAGATGAGAGCGACCTCAAACGACAGAAACCATCTTTCAATAACATTTATTTGCAGGGCACCTGAAGATCATGAAACTATTCAGGCCCGTGTCACATGAGTGAGAGCGTCCAAAAAACAAAGACACTACGCTGACTATGCTAATAGTTTCCCTATGCCTCCTGTTGTTGTGCTAAGCTAAGCTAACGAGACGTGAAACTGGGTAGGTGAAGCGTTTATTTCGAATTTGGTTTTCAGACACAGAGCGCACAACAGCTGCAGATTAGTCATCAAGAAATGCTCACACATGCATAAATAATCACAGACACACACACACACACACACACACACTCACAGGTCAGTGAGCTGTGATGAAGAGCAGATGTAGGACAGTCAGCATCGCTCCATTACACAGCTCCACCTCTACAATGCTCACTCTGTGTGTGTGTGTGTATGTGTGAGTGTGTGTGTGTGTATGTGTGTGTGTGTGTGTGTGTGTGTGTGTGAGTGTGAATGAGAGAGTGAAATAGCGACTGTGAAAAGTAACTAAGTACTTTTACTTCGTGGCTGAGATGAAACTATTGTTTTTACAGAATGACATCACGTCTTTCTTCAGCTTCTTTTATTTTACATGTAAAGTCTCGAATCTCAAAACAGAAAAGAACAGTGGGGTTTTTTGGTGCCATTTAACCACAATGCATTGCTGCAATTCAAACAAGCAATATAAACATCATTCAAAAACATCAACATATAAAGCTTCAGTTTAATATAAAACATGTAAACAACATCATTTCATATTTTTTCAAAGTGAACACAGTGTGATGCTAAATTATTTCAGATAATCATATATAAACTGTGCACAAACTTTTAAAGGTTCAGTGTGTAAAATGTAGTGACATCTAGTGGTGAAGTGTCATGTTGCAGCTGAACCCCCCCCCCCCCATCCCCCCACCCCTTCCAATCATGAATTGGAACCTGTGGCAGCTTCAGTTTTCATAGAAACTGGACTACTGTAAAAAACATGGCTGCCTCCGTAGAGAGGACCGGCTCCTGATGTAAATATAAAGTAGTTCATTTAAAGTATTTGAATATAAAGTATTTATATATAAAGGCCCATTCTAGGCTGAAGAAAACAATTAGTAGACTTTAGGTGAAACAAGTGAAACATCAAAGGGTTTTTTTCTATTCAGGTTCTACAAACAGAAGCTTCCACCTGAATCTTACGCACTTGACCTTTAACTGAATAAAGACAAAGACGTAATTTCACCACAACACCGAACAATGAATCATGACCTTTGACCTCTGACAGTGTGGCTGTCGTTTTCTTTTTAACGTCATGGAAAAACTGATAAATATGAATATTTAACGTTAACGTACGAACACAAATAAATGGAGTCATTGTTATTTAGCTGATGTTTATCAGACGTCTGCGGCTCTTTTGTTGTTTTCATAAAATCAAGGTTACTGATACATTTTGATTTCTAATCAAGAGATGATCATTAATGTCGGACTGCAGTGTACAGTCATTTATTCGACAAACTTAGTTATTAGTTTTGTTTGAACAATTAGTTTTAGATATTTAAACTGACGGTTTTATTTGAAAACGACTACACAATTATGTGACGGATGTTTTAAGTGTAATTTATGTATTATAAATATTTGTTACTGTATTGAAGTTGATATTTAATAATTCCGTAGATTCCAACAACACGAAGATGTCATCACTTACGTCAGTGACACGTCGGCTAAGTTATGTTATTGTAATTTAATTATGTTATTGAAAGTGTCACAAAGTGACACTTTCACTTTGTTCTGTTTAATCTCTGATCTGCCGTTTATATCTGTAAAAAGTTATTTAATATCTTCAGGTACCTTCCATATTGGATTTGATTCAACTTGAAAATGAACGTTGTTCTCCGACTCCGTCACTGGAGTCAGGATTTCACTTTGTGCTTTTTGTTGAAGCTGGAGATTCACAGCGTGGAACAGAGGTTTCCTGTTTCAGCTCCGATTTGATGAACATGTAAACTCGTCTTCGTACATTATTGCTTATTTTCTCTTCTCTCCCTGAGTTTTAAAAAGTCTCGAGTTTAAAATATTGACAGTAAGTAGGAAGAAGATTTTTTAGGCTTCGACTAAATTGTAGATTTAGAATTTGAAAAAAATGTAAAAAAAAACAATAAGAGACAAAATAATAATTGGCAAATAATCGGGTGACAGATAATTAAGCTCTTATTGATCTGCATCAATTTTCAGTCTACCCATATGAAAAGACATTTACAGACACCCCCCCCCCCCCCCCCCCCCCAGGAGACATAGTGTTCTTCAGTGCTGTCATTGAAAAAGACTCATTGTAAAAATGTTGACATCCTTGTTAAGAAACATATTTTCATCTTTCACGTTCAACAAAGCGAGAGGAAAACATGCCGAAGCCTCGGAGCTGAGAGGTGACGCGTCTCCACAGAGTCCGAGTCGAGTGCATGCGGAGGATTAAAGTCTTCAACCTCCTGGGAAGAACTGTGGACGGCTGGTTTGAAAGAATCCACGTTTGCTGAAGTGTTTACGTGAATCCCACTGTCCTGCAGTAAAGAATGAAAAACTCCTGGATGTTTAAAACCATGTCTCCGATCTGTGCAAAAAGGTTTCAGCTTTCTGGAAAAGAGAAACCACTTGTCAAGGTGTCCCGGCCTCGTCCTCAGGGGACGTCGGTGAGGCCGGCGTGTCCTCGTCCTCGGCTGCAGAACTCGCCGTGGGCATCCCGGCCACCGCCGCTGTGGTCATCTTCTCGTAGGTCCTCCTACGCTGCCGCCGCAGCGTCTGGCTCTGCAGCTCCTTCACCTCCTGCAGCACCTCCTGAGCCTCTTTCCAAGATGACAGGGCCTCCTCCAGGAGCCGCTCTGCCTCCGCACGCCTCCTTTCCACCTCCAGCTCCTCCTCCTCCGCCAGCAGGAAGGGAGGTGAGGCTGGTGAAGATGGAGACAAACACTGTAGGTCAGACTCACAGAATCCAGAGAAGCTTGGGGAGTTCTTCTGACTCCCACAGGGCGACTCCTTGCTGCTGTCCAGACGAGGTGAGTCCGTTTCACTGCCTCGTGGTGAATCTGATCCTTTGACCCCTGAGGAGTCTGGTCCTCTCCTGCTCGGGGGGGAGTCGTCCCTGTTGGGACCAGAGGAGCTGGAGGAGCTCTTGAGATTTGGAGAACAAACTGCGTCGGAGCTCTTTGATCGTGGAGACTCTGTGGTCCTCAGTGGAGGTGCCTCCTTCAGTCGAGGGGACTCGTTGGCTTTCGCAGCAGGGGAACCGGATCCTCTCGAGCGAGGTGACTCCGCCCCTTTGCCGCGGTTCTTCTTGGCTTTGGATCGAGGAGACTCTCGTCCTCTCAGACGTGGAGAATCCTTTCCCCTGAGGCGAGGAGAGTCGCTGCTCCGGCTCCTCGGAGAACCTGAGGACTTGCTGAAGAGGACAACAGCAGTTAAACATTGACCCTGTTTGTTCATACATATCATGATATAATAATGACCTGTTAATGAACTGACCTGGAGTGAGGAGAGTCCGAGCCCCTGAGGTGATGGAGTCGAGGGGAGTCGACGCCCTTCAGGCCTCGCTCCCGCTCTGCTTTGGCTTTTTGAAGTTCCTGTCAATCAAGACACTCAGTTTAAGTCTTTACTGTTTTCTATCGTACAAGAGACGAATCGATAGGATTCATAGATGAAGCCGTCGCACCTGCAGTCTCATCTCCTCCAGCAGCTCCTGAGCTCTTTGCATCCTCTGAGCAATGAGGCCCTGCAGCTGACCGGCCGGCGGCACAGAGGCCCCGCCCCCGGCCTCCTCCTCAGTGGGACAACGACGAAGAGCGGACCGCAGCTCTGAGCGGATCCTCGCCGGTCTGAAGAGGGGGGGGGACTTATTTAAACTTAGAACCAAGACTGGACTTTAGAGTAAATTTCAGTGCATTCACTTGTCACATGTATTCGAGCTGTGGGTTCGTTACTCGAGCCCCAGAACCTTCAACATTTTGATCCATTAACAGATCATCACAGAGCTTGAGATTCAGAAAGGTCCGTCACTTCAGTTCCTCTTCTTTCGGATTCCTGAAGTGTGCAGCCGATGGATAATCCCTGACTTTGTTGTGCAGGGTGTCTGGGATCAGCCCGGCGACCAGAACTCCAGGTCCAAGTGAAAGAGAAGCTGGGTCGGTCCCACCACACGAGGGACGACACCATGAGCCGTGAGTCGGAGGCCACGCCCAGACGCAGACATAGAAGGAAGCTACAGACACAGACCCTGTGATGAGTTGTGTGTTGTGTTACCTGGAGGAGAGGACCTCATCCATGGAGGCACAGCGACTCCGGCCCTGCATGCTGAGCTTCTTTCCGGGTTGTGGAGTTCGAGTCTGAGCCTGAAAGGAAACGGTCAGTGTGTGTCGGCCGATTCTTCTACAACCAAATAAATCTCAGGTGAAAAAATGTGTATTTGTGAAAAAATCTAAATTCAGCAAAAAACAACAATAACACATTTGTGAGAGCGTTGTGTTAAGATTCCGGGTTCGGTGAAGTTCAACAGTCGTTGGCTAACGTTAGTGTTTCAGATGCTCGTGGGTTCAGTCAGAGAAGTTCAGGTCTCAGAGTGGTGCATTAGGATCTTTGAGGTTCAGTTGACCCACCTGCACCTGCTGGGTCTTCTGGACCGTGGAGGCCTCCAGGTGGGACTGTCTGCCCCAGGACCACTCACTACCTCTGGGAAGACTGCCAGTCTTCACCTTGGGTTCCTTGGAGGTCACCCTGAGTTTTGAGACATCGGTGCCGGCCCGCTGACGACCCCCGACCCCCCGAGATCCTACAACCTGTCCCCCCATCTGCAGGTCGACCCGAAAGTTCTGCCAGGATTCCTTCGAGTTGCCATCGTAGTCCGGGGAGAAACCGTCCTCCTCAGCCACCAGGTCGAGGGTCAGCATGCCATGGGAGGAGGTGGAGGCCTGGGGCGAGGGGTTCAAGGACAACATGGCTGAATGAAGATATGATTGTTGTGTATTAAGAGACTATTGAAGAACGAGAATGAGAAATCCCAGTACCACGGCCAGGAGGTGTCCTCTGGTCGGCAGCCGACGCCCATGAGGGATCTTTGCTCGGTCTCTGGTGAGATGAGCCAGTGCACTGGTCTCCTCGATGCTCACCTGGACTCACACACAAAGACCCATCAGCGCCACAACACACTCATCAACAGTGCCCCTGTACTGACCAGTATCAAGCTGTATTAACAGGACACACTAATAATCAATAAACCAATGTTCAGGTCTTAGAAAAGGAGATTTACTGAAGTCCACATGTTAGGTACCTGGTCTAGAACTCGGTTCTTAGCGGTGATGACGGCCACGTTGAGGACGTGGACCCACGAGTCCTTCTCTTCAGGACTCACTGCCAGGAACACCAGGTTAGGAACCTGCAGAGACACAAAGACAAGTCCTCCCATCTGTCCAGCTGGTCCCATCGAGAGACACAGACGTGTTCATATCTACAGACGTGTTCATATCTACAGACAAGACGTGTTCATATCTACAGACGTGTTCATTTCTACAGACGTGTTCATTTCTACAGACGTGTTCATATCTACAGACAAGACGTGTTCATATCTACAGACGTGTTAATTTCTACAGATGTGTTCATATCTACAGACAAGACGTGTTCATATCTACAGACGTGTACATATCTACAGACGTATTCATATCTACAGACGTGTTCATATCTACTGACGTGTTCATATCTACTGACGTGTTCATATCTACTGACGGGATGAGGAACATTGGTCTGTAATAAAGTGCAGCTGACATGTGAAGGGATTATTTGTCTGTAACTCGTCCTCTGACAGACTAATGGGATTCTGTGGATTACAGTTTTTCAGAGGAGGGAAATGAGAGCTCAGCCAATCACAGCAGCTGAGACGGGGGGGGGGCGGGGGGGTGAGGTTAAATCTGATCCACCATTCCTGAGACGCATGTAGGAGGTTATCCACCAATAGGGGGGCAGTTCGAGTCGGGGGAGGGAGGGGGTGTAATCTCTGAGCAGAGGACGAGAGGATGAAGAGAAATAAAGAGAGAAAGAGAGTTTGATCCTGGAGCTAGAATCTCTCACCATGACCATCTGATTAATATTTAACTGTTCAGAATGTTCTATGACTCAACGTGGGTTAGGGGTTAGGGGTTAGTGGTTAGGGGTTAGGGTTAGGGGGTTAGCGTTAGGGGTTAGGGTTAGGGGTTAGTGGTTAGTGGTTAGGGGTTAGGGTTAGGGGGTTAGTGGTTAGTGGTTAGGGGTTAGGGTTAGGGGGTTAGTGTTTAGGGGTTAGGGGTTAGGGGTTAGTATCTAGGGTTTAGTGGTTAGGGTTAGGGGTTAGGGTTAGTGGTTAGGGGTTAGGTAGTTAGCGTTAGGGGTTAGGGTTAGGGGTTAGTGGTTAGTGGTTAGGGGTTAGGGTTAGGTGGTTAGTGGTTAGGGGTTAGGGGTTAGGGTTAGGGGGTTAGTGGTTAGTGGTTAGGGGTTAGGGTTAGGGGGTTAGTGGTTAGGGGTTAGGGGTTAGGGGTTAGTGTCTAGGGTTAAGTGGTTAGGGTTAGGGGTTAGGGTTAGTGGTTAGGGGTTAGGGGTTAGTGTCTAGGGTTTAGTGGTTAGGGTTAGGGGTTAGGTTTAGTGGTTAGTGGTTAGGGGTTAGGGGTTAGGGGTTAGTGTCTAGGGTTTAGTGGTTAGGGGTTAGGGGTTAGGGGTTAGGGGTTAGTGGTAAGGGTTAGTGTCTAGGGTTTAGTGGTTAGGGGTTAGGGGTTAGGGTTAGTGGTTAGTGGTTAGGGGTTAGGGGTTAGTGGTAAGGGTTAGTGTCTAGGGTTTAGTGGTTAGGGTTAGGGGTTAGGGTTAGTGGGTAGGAGTTAGGGGTTAGTGGTTAGGGTTAGGGGTTAGGGGTTAGGGTTAGGGGGTGAGGGTCCTGCTGACTCACCGTGTTGCCTGGCCGGCGGCAGCGCAGCAGCGTGAAGCGACTGTGGTTCTTCTTGCTGCGACTCTTTGTTTTCCTCAGCTCCTCCGAACGCTCGTAATCAGCCAGGTCGAACACTTCCTGTGCTTTACGCTCGTCCTTCACCTGAAGAAGAAAACACGTCATCACTGCTTCTGACCCTTCAGATCCAGCATCTCCTCCCAGAGACACATGAACATCTGTCACTAACATCTGCATCCACATCACACATCACCTGAGTTTACTACACAACAGGATTTCATAAAACAAGTTTCAACACAAGAAATGATAAACATCAGAAAACCACAACAAATCCTGAACAACAGAGAAACTCCACACCAGCATGCACACGTGACACACACACACACACACACACACACACAGTCACACACACACACACACACACACACACACACACACACACACACACACACAGTCACACACACACACACACACACACACACACACACAGACAGTCACACACCGACTGAGGTTGAAACATTCATCACATGGAACAAATGTGTGTGTGTGTGTGTGTGTGTGTGTGATTGTGTGCGTGTGTGTCACGTGTGCATGCTGGTGTGGAACATTCATCAATATCACTGAGGATATGATCGATAGGATGTGTGAACACACAAACAGCATCAGAGTAACACACGTGTTGAAGGGTCATTTGTCTGATGACAATAAAATATAATCTACACATATAATGATATGAATAAATATTTAGATATAAATTGATATAATCTTTTTATTAATGTGATCTCACATTTAGAGAGAGGAGCTCTCTAGTGTCTCTTCCTCACGTCAGACAACCTTCGTCTGTGACTCTTCATCATGTTTCTCTCTTACAGTGGGGGGAGGGGCGGGGGGGCACTCAATTACAGTGTAATGTCAATATCATATAAAATAGTCAACTTTCTTTTTACTTTTTCAAATTAAACCTATGAAGCCTCATCATCTATAAATACTATGATCAACACATCTGCACTTTATTTATTCACGTGACATAATTCAAAGTAGTGTAGTAATGTGGAGTACTTAAATACTGTAGTACTGTAGTAATGTGGAGTACTTTAATACTGTAGTAGTTTAGTACTGTTGTACTGTAGTAGTGTAGTAATGTGGAGTACTTTAATACTGTAGTACTGTAGTAATGTGGAGTACTTTAATACTATTGTAGTGTAGTAATATGGAGTACTTTAATACTGTAGTAGTGTAGTACTGTAGTTCTGTAGTAATGTGGAGTACTTAAATACTGTAGCACTGTAGTATTGTGGAGTACTTTAATACTGTCGTACTGTAGTAATGTGGAGTACTTTAATACTGTAGTACTGTAGTAATGTGGAGTACTTTAATACTGTAGTACTTTAATACTGTAGTACTGTAGTAATGTGGAGTACTTTAATACTGTAGTACTTTAATACTGTAGTACTGTAGTAATGTGGAGTATTTTAATACTGTAGTTGTGTAGTAATATGAAGTACTTTAATACTGTAGTAGTGTAGTACTATAGTACTGTAATAATGTGGAGTACTTTGATACTGTAGTAGTGTAGTACTGTGCCTGAAGGTGCTGAAGCTGTTAGTAATCCCATCCTGATCCATGTTCACCAGATGAAGCTGCACTAAGTGGCTGCTGGTCCAGATGCTGACAGCTGTGTCAGAAGTTTCATCAGCAAGTTCCAGGACTGAGACCGAGCGCTGGAGATCTGGAGTCCTGGTGACTCGTTGACTCACCTCCTTGTCAGAGATGTAGAGGTGGTCTCCTCTCAGAACAACGTATCGGTTCCTCCACAGTTCTCTGAAGATTCCTCGACCGCAGAACTTCCTGATCCAGCCGACCTTCTCCAGCTGCTGGGCCGCCGGCTGACCCGAGTCCTGAACGCCCTGAAGCACAGGAGAGCAGGAGTCAGAGGGACGGACACTCAAAGACAAACAGAGAAGAAGAAGAACCAGATGAGGACAGGAACCGAGACAAACCTGCAGCCACTTCCTGTCCATCAGGAGGTTTCACAGATAATACTGGATACAGAAACATCAGGGAAGGAAGGAGGGTTTTCAGGGGCCTTCGGGGGCATTCAGGGGCCCCAGTTTAAACAGACCTGGAGGGCCCGACAGTTAACGTCCCTGCGGACTGAATGAAGAGGAGTGGGGGGGTGGAGCCTGGCCGAGAGCTCAAGGACACGCCCATATTCACCTGTTGCTTTATGGTCTGTTTGACTCTAAATGATCATCAGCTGTTTGAAGAAGACGTGAAACTAGAGACTGAGACAGAAACTAATGTTTACTGACGTTAGAAAGAGAGAAGTCACTTTCTATAGGAGCTACCAGAGGAGGCGCCCCCTGCTGGTCACACACAGAACCTTCTGTCACCTCCTCATTGGCTTCACTTTCTCCTCTAGTGGTCTTCCCCGAGTCACTGAGGCAGCGAAGCCTCCTTCAGGGAGGAAGTAGTGAATCTGACCTGAGATCAGTCAGCTGTGACCTCACGCAGACGAGGACAAATGATTGGACAGCGAGTCACACGTCACAATCTAAACAGCCAACCAGATTGTTTCCTTCAGTAACTCATTTCACCTTAGTCTGAATTCGTATTTATTTATCCTGATTCAGATAAAGAGTTAAAATAAATAAACATATAAATAATATTAATAACGATAATGTTAATAATTATATCAACATTAAAATAATAATAATAAACAGATACTACTTTGATCATATTCAAGTGGAGGAGGAGAGGAGAGGAGGAGAGGAGGAGGAGGAGGAGAGGAGGGGAGAGGAGGAGGAGAGGAGGAGGAGGAGTGGGTGCTACAGCCTGATGATGGAGGTGAGGAACTCATGAACGTCTCTTACTCTCCTGCTCTGGCTGCTTTTCTTCATCCTTCCTCTGGTTCTCTCACCAAACTCACACCGACCGGGAGGATGTGCCCGCTGGATCCTTGAGTCGGTCCCGGTGGATCCTGGTGTCGGTCCCGGTGTCGGTGCCCGGTGGATCCTGGTGTCGGTCCCGGTGTCGGTGCCCGGTGGATCCTTGAAACGGTTCCCGTAGATCCTGGTGCCGGTCCCGGTGGAGCCTGGAGTCGATCCCGGTCCCGTAGATCCTTGAGTCGGTGCCCGGTTCCTCTTCTTCTTCAGCTCCTCTGTTTTCTAAACCGAGGCAGCATCCTCCTGGTGCGTGTGCCCGTGGAGGCAGATGCTCTCGCTCGTGAACGCGCTGTGAAACGCACGATAGCCTATATCCAGCACAAAGAGCCCGACAGCGCCCCCTGCTGACACACAATCATCTCGACCTCTTTTCTAATACTTCATTACGAATTATGTCAGTCAACAATTTAATTTATTGCCTCAATTGTTTTTTAAATGTTCTGTGTTTATACAGAATATATATTTACTGATAGATTATCTGTGGGCAGCTCCAGTATCTCAGATTAATCCTGGGATCGAATCACCGACCCTCTGGTTAGAAGACGCCCGCTCGACCCCTCAGCCACAGCCCCCCCCCCCCCAGCCTCATTTCAGCAAGAGAACCAAACTCTTATTTACAGAAACAATAAATGATGTTTATTCAGTCAAACAAAAGAAATTAAATTTAAATTATATCTTAGTTTGATATTTGACCAAAACTGTAGTTAGGGTCAGGTTAGGTAAGATTGTTCACTGGAGATTATAATTTATTTTCTTTACTTTAAATAAAAGAAAAAACACGGATAAAAGTTTATCTTCTGTGCCAAACTATAGAGCGACCTCTAACCTGTTTCTTGACCTCTGACCCTGACTGTGTGTAACTTTATTTCTTTCCTTCTGGAGCTGAAACCAGTGACAATGAGAACAAACAGAATAGTTGAGGCAAACCGAGCGAGGTCAGAGGTCAGAGGTCAGTCATCAGCTTCAGTGGAACATGATGCTTCACTGATGAGACAACAGTTCCTCCTGCTGGTGAACATCTCACAGTTTGAACTTTGTTTAAATTCAGCTCTGAAGTTTCCCTTTATTAAATTGATAAATAATGAACTGATAAATGAAGCCTCCCGGTGACCTCTGACCTGAAGCCAGGACAGGAAGTGGATGTGTCAAAGTCTCTGAGAAATAAACTCAAATATATATAAAAAAAAAAAAAAAAAAAATATTGAATCAAATTTAATTTGGAGAAAATATTGAATCAATCACATGATGCAGTCATTTGTCACGTTTATGATTTATTTAGATTGTAATCTAAAAGTTTAACATTCAGACACGTTAAAGGGACATTTCACCAAATACACACAGAAAACCAGCAGAGTGTAAACACTGAGCCGGTTGTGTTGTTCCACACACGAACCTGCGATCCGGAGGAATCAGGTTCCTAATGTTCTGACCTCGCAATAAGCAACAACACAGACCCCTGTGTGTGTGTGTGTGTGTGTGTGTCTCAGTAGGATGAAACATGAGTCAGAGAGGAAATAACACCAGGATCTGTAACTCTTTCTTTAACATGATAAGATCAAATGTCTTTTAATTGATTTCATGATGAAAATAATGAGACTGATATGAACGTGTGTGTGTGTGTGTGTGTGTGTGTGTGTGTAAGTGTGTTTCTCAGCGTCTAGCGCCATGGCGACCACTTCCTTGTGGTCCATCGTGACCCATTGATGACATTACTTCCTCGAGGAAACTGAAAGAGAGAGAGAGAGATAAAGACAGCTGCACTGTGACTGAGGTGTGTGTGTGTGTGTGTGTGTGTCTGTGTGTGTGAGACCTCTTGGTGTTGTGGATGCTGCTGCCTCCGAGGACGATGCGGACTCCAGGTGAACTTCGGTTCATGTTGTAAACAGTCAGAGCTTCTTCATAAGTGGCTCCACCAATCAGGAACACGATGATGTCCTGAGGCCTGACACATACACACACACACACACACACACACACACACACACACACACACACACACACACACACACACACACACACACACACACACACACACACACACACACACACACACACACACACACACACACACACACACACACACACACACACACACACACACACACACACACACACACACACACACACGCTAAGGAGGATGCGCTGGTTACTATGCTTGTGTGTGTGTGTGTGTGTGTGTGTCTGTGTGTGTGTTACCTGTCCCTCAGTGTGTGTGTGTGTGTGTGTTACCTGTCCCTCAGTGTGTGTGTGTTTCCTGTCCCTCAGTGTGTGTGTGTGTGTGTGTGTGTTACCTGTCCCTCAGTGTGTGTGTGTGTGTTACCTGTCCCTCAGTGTGTGTGTGTGTGTTACCTGTCCCTCAGTGTGTGTGTGTGTGTGTTACCTGTCCCTCAGTGTGTGTGTGTGTGTGTGTGTGTGTGTTACCTGTCCCTCAGTGTGTGTGTGTTACCTGTCCCTCAGTGTGTGTGTGTGTGTGTTACCTGTCCCTCAGTGTGTGTGTGTGTGTGTTACCTGTCCCTCAGTGTGTGTGTGTGTGTGTGTGTGTTACCTGTCCCTCAGTGTGTGTGTGTGTGTGTTACCTGTCCCTCAGTGTGTGTGTGTGTGTGTTACCTGTCCCTCAGTGTGTGTGTGTGTGTGTGTTACCTGTCCCTCAGGCTGCTGGCTCCCAGGTATGGGAACTGACTGTCTTTGAGTCGACCTTTGATCAGCTGATCCAGAGTGTCATGAAGCAGCGGCTGGTGCTGAGAGTAGACGTTCTCCACACCCTGAAACACACACACACACACACACACACACACACACACACACACACACACACACACACACACACACACACACACACACACACACACACACACACACACACACACACACACACACACACACACACACACACACACACACACACACACACACACTGTTGACAGTGGTTGCTAAGGAGGATGAGGTGGTTGCTAAGCTCTGTGACTGTACCTTGAGTCCTTTGAAGAACTGTTTCGTCATGGCGACGGCGTCAGTCGCCATGATGAGGTCACTTCCTCTGACTCGTTTCCCTCCGTACTCAACCACAGACTGAACCATCTGTCAGTGGGGGGGAATCTTTTACTGATCAGTTTATAAAAACCAGAAGGCGCTGTGGACCAACTGTTAATGTGAAGATATCGTCCAATCAGGACGGAGCTTAGTAAGATGTTTACCCTGCGGTGGCGCTCGGACACGCCCCTCCTGCTCAGCTCGTCCATCAGCGCCGGCAGGACGCTGCTGCTGTGGCGCTCATACCTCAGAGCGTAGAGCATGACGAGGCGCACGGCGTCCAGCTCCGACAGGCGAGGACTCTGCAGCAGGCGCCGGACGCTCTGAAGAGAAGATCAGGTTCAAAGATCAGGTTCAAAGATCAGGTTCAAGGATCAGGTTCATAGATCAGGTTCATAGATCAGGTTCAAAGATCAGGTTCAAAGATCAGGTTCAAAGATCAGGTTCAAGGATCAGGTTCAAAGATCAGGTTCAAAGATCAGGTTCAAAGATCAGGTTCATAGATCAGGTTCATAGATCAGGTTCAAGGATCAGGTTCAAGGATCAGGTTCAAAGATCAGGTTCAAAGATCAGGTTCAAGGATCAGGTTCAAAGATCAGGTTCAAGGATCAGGTTCATAGATCAGGTTCATAGATCAGGTTCAAAGATCAGGTTCAAAGATCAGGTTCAAAGATCAGGTTCATAGATCAGGTTCAAAGATCAGGTTCAAAGATCAGGTTCAAAGATCAGGTTCATAGATCAGGTTCAAGGATCAGGTTCAAAGATCAGGTTCAAGGATCAGGTTCAAAGATCCGGTTCATAGATCAGGTTCATAGATCAGGTTCAAAGATCAGGTTCAAGGATCAGGTTCAAAGATCAGGTTCAAAGATCACGTGGCGTTAACGTGTTGTTTCAGTGCTAACCATGCTAACCCTCAGTTACCTGCTGAGCGTTGGAGTGGTCGTTCTGACAGGCCAGCTCCTGCTCCACCTCCGACACCTCCATCAGCTGACGCTCCGAAACCAGCCGAGACAACTCGCCCACCACCGTCACGTGCTTGGACACGGTGCCCGACATCTTCTTGAACTGAGGGTAGTTATCCACGAACGCCTGCGGAGAAGAACATCTGGTCAACGTCACATCTGGAGACGTTCAGACGCTGCTTCAATGTCCTGGTTCGATTTTCAAACTTTAAGCTTCTACATCACTGATGAGAGGCCGAGAGCTTCCTGTTAGGGACCGGGACACACAGTTAGGGACCCGGGACCCGCTGTTAGGGACGGGGACCCGCTGTCTGACCTTCATGTCGGAGATGGACTCCAGCCTCTGGTGTCCTTTAGGTCTCTTCTTCTGGAAATCCTCCATCAGGTTCTTGATGTTGGTGCCGATCTCTCCGAAGTTCAGATACAGGTTCTGACAGAGACACAACTTCATTAACAACCTGACACACGTGTCCACATACTTCTGGACAGATATAGCGTCTCTGTGTGTCCTTGCGGTCGGACTCACGTTGGCGTAGAACTCGTCGTTCTCCGCAGACAGAACCACCTCCTTCAGGTCTTTGCTGACCCCCGGGACTCTGGACAAGTCGATCCTGTTGTTGTTGAGACCGAGCAGCTCGTGGACCATCGCCTGGTACGTCCACTGTAACACAACAGAGACACACTGACGTGAACAGGAGATCTTTAACTTTCAAATGTGCTGATGTCGTGGCGTGGAGCCTGTGATTGGTCACCTGGTTGAGCAGCGGCGTGATGGCGTCGTCGCTCCGGTCGAGGATCAGCAGCAGAGGAGGAACCTCCGTCTTCCTGAAGTCAAACAGCTCGTACTCCTTTGTGATGATTTGCTGTCGGAGGTGAGAGAAGAAGAAGAAGAAGAAGAAGAAGAAGAAGAAGAAGAAGAAGAAAAAGTCTCTTCCTTTAGAACAGAATCTTTAAATCAGTTACTGTGTGTGTGTGTGTATGTGTGTGTGTGTGTGTGTGTGTGTGTGTGTGTGTGTGGCCATGGAACCTTGACGCTCTCTGCCAGGCGTTTGGACATGTCTGAGGACAGCTGGTAGCGGATCACGGGACACTTCTTTAGAGCAAGGAGGACGGACGTCAGACCCTGAGTACAGCGAGACAGCATGGACGACTCCCAGCTGCGACCCTAACACACACACACACACACGTTTACTGCACTTCCACACACACACTTCCACACACACACTTACACACAAACACACATAAACGCACACTCACCCTGGACACTCCGGGCAGGTTCAGTGAGAACAGATGTGGATTCACTGAGATGAAATCTCCATAGAACTCCTGCAGACACAGGAGATCCTGCAGTTTAACATACCTCAGGTCAACCCACACAGAGAAACGAGTGATCAGTGACCACTTGATAAACAGGTGGAGAAAGCACTGGGTGTACAACCGTCTGTTTTCTGATTCTGACTAGTTCCCACTGAAGGAAACTTCAGACTCAAACCAACACTGAGTTTGAACTTGGAGAGTTCCTCCCGTGGAACTCACCTGGACTTCAGCCACCACTTCCTGTTCGTCTGCTTCAGCAAGAGCTTTGATTTCACTCTTGCTGATCACATTACTGAAGTCTGAAACACACAAACACAAACACACACACTTCAATGTGTTGTAAACTAAATGACATGACTACTCTTGGATGTAAGTTTTACTATCACATTTATAAATAATCTACATTGAACATCGAGTGTGTTCAACCGGTCCTGGACCCTTCAGGACCGGGTCACCTGATGTCACGGGCCTCTCAGGAGGATCAGCTACTTACAGATGAAGTACACGCCGTACTTTGGTCTCCTCAGCTCCTGGATCAGATGTTCTACGTTCTCCTGCAGAAAGCATAGGTTAAAGATTTAGTCCTCGTCCCAGCGGACATGACATCACTCATCACAATGAATGACATCATCACAGGGAGGCGGAGCAGCTCTCGTACCTTGGTGGGTCTGAGGAAGCAGATGGCCTTCAGGTGTTTCATACTGTCTCTGTTCTGAGAGTCGATCCGTTCAAACAGGTAAACCTCCTTCTGCAGGATCTCAGACTGAGTGTACACCATGCTGACGATGCTGGTCTGTGACACACACACACATATATATATATATTAATATCCAGAGAGCTGCAGTCTTTTCCTACAGGCAGCAAACTAATATGAACATAAACTCATAAGCATTTTATTAGGAACACCTCAGCCAATCACATGGCAGCATTTCGGGGTATGAGGTCGCAGGTGAGGCGCTTCACTTCCGGTTGGAATCTCACACAGTGACGACATTTTTGCAGCCGCTGTGTGTTGACGTCAGGGGTCAGAGGTCAGACTGTTTCTGCAGAACCGACATGATTCTATGGAGTTGCTGCCAACAGTGGGGCCTGCAGGTGGCGCTATTCTCGGGCTCTTATTCATTGTTGGTTTCTAATGTTGTGTTGTTACTGATCATCACACTCGAGCTTCCAGAGGAGACTTCCTGTTCCTGGTCACATGGCAGTGAAGCAGGAAGTGTTCGGTGGGTGACTCACCGTCTCTCGGTCCATCAGCAGCACCTTCATCCCGGGGCCGCTGCTCTCCACCATCTTGGAGACGTACTGCTTCACCGCGAGACTCACGTTCATGGCGGCGGCTTCACGAAGCACCGACAGCTGCGGGTCAAGGTCCGGTTCGGTCCGGCTGTGTCCGGTCCGGGTCGGTCTGGTCCGGTCTGAGGTTTCTTGTAGTGTCGTTCACAACGAAAACAAGCTGCTGGTTGTTTCCGGGTCCATCACGTCCTGACGTCATATGCACGACACCAACGTCAGTACGTAGTAAGCGGTTTTTTGGTGTATTTCCTCATCATTTATTTTAACATATATTTGACATAAGTATAAAATACATTGTTACCAGAATGTACAAATACATATATATATTAAAAAAAGCTTATTATTATTATTATCAAGCGGTGGCGTGGCCTAGAGGATAGAGCCGGTTCGAATCCCACTCTATCCCATCTGCATGCCTAAGTGTCCTTGGCAAGATACTGAACCCCTAAATGGCCCCTCATAAATGCTGAGTGTTCTGAAAATGTAAGTCGCTTTGGATAAAAGCGTCAGCTAAATGACATGTAATAATAATAATAATAATAATATTATTAAAGCTTATTATTGTTGTTGTTCTTTTAGTAAGCCTGTTGTTAAATTTACAGCTGAAACTAACTGTGTGTTTACGGTGTGTCACAGACATATTGGAAATAGGATTTGGAGACTTTGACGTCCTCTCAGGTCGGAAACACAACTCACAGGCCTGATTGTAAAGTGATAGAGTTTCTGACTTCATCAATTACAAGTCTACTAATAAAAAATAAGTAATTAATGTGAACCTGTCAAATGTTACTTTTGTTATTCCCTCTTTGTCCAATACAGATGATGTACGGCTAACATGCACACTTTTTAGATATGTCTGTCACGCCCAAAAGTTTTATTTCGCTCTTTGTTATCATGGAAATATCATGAAGATGAGTCAGTGTTGTTTAAACATATTAATACATGTTGTTCACAGTCTTCATGTTTTTAACCCATTTTGATGCCAAAGCACACAAACGGAGGAACAACGCCTTCACAAGTGAGGGCGAATCAGACCAAATGCTCTGTAAAGCATCTTCCCTATCTCTGAACCACTCAACTTATCACCTTCACACTTGTCATGTGTGTTATGAAGGGTCCAGGGAAATGTTCTTACTCATTGTTGTACATGTTATAATAATAAACTTGGATCAGAAACAGGTGACCAGCACTCTGTGGCTGGAGCAGTGGGGCCTCATCCACCTCAGGGACTCTGGTTGGGACGGAGCCACTGAACTCATGTTGTCCATCTTTATTTATAGTTTACGTTCTGAATGCAGAGTGAACATTAAAACCTTCTTGATTTATTACAGGACTGTTGCATGCAGGGCGTTCCCAATAAACTGGAACAACACATTAGAAACACTAATGAATGTTCTGTTATAAACTGTGTAGTAACAATATTTTCCTCTGCAGTGAAATGTGATGGAAATAGAAATACCTCAGAATTGAACTTAATACAGTCTCAACATATTATTGTTAGTCACTTTGGATAAAGCGTCAGCTTAATTATATGTTAAAGGGATTTATGAAATTAATAACCAATTTTATTTTTCACTCTGGATGAACAGTACATGTAGTTTTTGTTGACATTGAGCCGTGGATCATTTCGAGCTGATGAACACGTCAACGTGTCAGAGACTGAACAGAAAGAGGGATTGGTTTGTCCTGTACAAGCTGTAATATTATTATCAATGTTAATAAGAATTTTATATGATACGTACATAAAGATTTTGACGATAATCAAAGCAATACAGGCCTGTTCAGGTAACTTATCATCAGCTTGATTCAGATGAATGTTAGCTTATCAGCTAGCTTCAGTTTTTATCAAATAAAGTTTCTATTTTTTAGTGGAAATTGTGCACATTAATTTTGAATCATTCATAAAAATCCACAACTCAACTCAACTCAAAATGATGGAGGCTGTAATTTAATAATATATTTAAAATGCCTATCTAGCCGTTTAGCTGAGCCCTGAGCTAACCCATGCTATAGAATGTGATGAACACACGGGAATTAGTACTTGAGCTGATCGTTACTTTATATATATTTATACTTAGCCAAAGGCAGCTAGCTAGCATCACAGCTATGACTATAAACATCAGTAACTATTGTCTCACTGAACTTCAAGCTGTTAGCATGTGTTCAGATGCTAATTAGCATCATGTAGCTGGACGTTAAAGGGAAAGTGTTGATACTTTAGCGACGTTACTTAGCTTACATAGGCTATCATTAGCTAAGCCTAATTCATGCTCCACTATTAGCGTTATAAGATGAAGCCCCGACCCGGGTCCGGCGGCACCGACCCGGGTCCGGCGGTCCGGATCACGCTAACTCCTAACTGGCTGTTAAAGTCTGACTTAAGTTCGTATCTATTTGTTGGGACGATGGTTTACACGCAGCTGTGGTTCGGCTCGACCCGGGGATACAACGCTGCTGAACGCGATTGAATTGACGTCACGTCGTGATAAATCTGCTAAAGGTAAATCTCAGATAACAACATGTTTATATTTTAAATGAGATACATATTTTGTTTACTCCAGTTTATTAAAAGTGACTTTTGGGCCAACACGGGGTGATATCCATCCGCCGCGGTGTGGTGCATGTGTCCTCACTGCAGCCGGAGGCGGGGACGTAGCGGAGGAATACGAGGTGAGAGCCGTGATCAGTCCGAGCAGCCTCAAACAGTGTGCCCGGTGCTAGCAGCTAACTGCTAGCCCTCCTGTCTGCACTCATTCACTCACTAACTCTGTCAAAAACACAATTAACGGGAGAATAAGTTCTCATCTGAAAGTTAAAGTCTCCGGTTAAGGTAAGCGAGCACCCGCCTCACTTTTTATTCAGATATCATGCAGAGTTTTTTAAGTCACCCAGTTAGCTGATGGGCTAGCCTGCTAGCATTGCTAAGTGGGTGGTAAAATGGCTGAGGGAGGGGGGGGGGGGGTGTAGCTCAGCATCATGAAATAATCTCTCACACTTTGTTTACTTCATGTTTACATCGTGTTGACATCGTGTTGACATCAGTAGACCAAATGTAAATATTGTTCATGCTAACATTGCTAGCCTGTCTGCTTTCATTAGCATGTTGGCTGGGATTGCTAACCGTTTAAAGGAAGTTGCTTGTTCGGTTCTGAGTCAGTTCATAGATTAATAATTCAAATGTAAAACTTTCAAACATTTAAGTTTTCAACATTTATTAAATTTGATCTTCTTTAAAGACAAAGAGAAAACAGAATCTTAGTGTTCACACAGCAGCTAGGCTAACTAAGAGCTAGCACCCAAACAAACGTGAAGTTTATCCATCAACTAATTCATTCTTTAGTGTGACTGTACATTATATTTCTTTATACTCAGTAATGTCAGTTGTATTATGTTGGTCAATGACAATAGACAGTCACTTATGATCTGTCAGAGATGAAGAGCAGTTTGAAACCAGTGTGATTTATAAATTCATATATTAAAGGTAAATGACAGAGATGTTATATAAAATAACTCTTGATGTGTTACTGACTGTATTAAGGGGATGAGGTGAGGGGGGGTTCAGCTGCCACGTCACACGTCACTACATTCTACGCACTGCAACTTTAAGTCACTGGAGGTTCTGTCATTACATCTGGTTTGTTTTTGTATCATAGTATCAAAGATAATAGTTGTTGACAATATATAACAACCAATGTATTAGTCTCATAGAACTCTAGAGAAAATATCTTGATGTAAACTTCATCACAGAACAACAGTAAGTAGACGCAACACATGTGGAGCTAGGCAACACTGGAAAAGACGAACCTCCTCAAATACAGTCAGAGACGCTGCACTGGGGCATCTTTACATGACCTTGGACCTAGAAATGGATATCACAACTTACCTGAATTGTACGAGTCGCACGTTGATGTGTTCACACCAGTTGTGTCTCCCTCTGCAGGTGAGGAGGGGACCATGGAGGTGGAGCGAGCTGCAGGTGGAGACCTGCTGATGGAGTGTGATGAAGAGGAGCAGGAGGTTTGGCCTCGGACACAAGAGGCAATAAAAGAGAAGGATGAAGGTGAAGAGTTAAAATGGGCTGAGTTTGAATAGTGAGTGAGTGGATCACATATTTAACCAAATTTATTTATGATGTTTATTGTATTTACCAGATTCATTAGAATTTCATAAATATCAGGAACAGGGTAAAAGACAATATGGTACAATATCTCGTCTCCTCCACACGCAACTCATTACCACACCAGAGTAGTGTGGACATCAGGTGAATGAGTTGTGTGGATGGAGCCTGAGTGGTGCCCTCTCAGGTGAGTCCTCGATGTGTTCCCACCTGAACACTGGAGATGCTGAGACAGGGGTGAACACCAGGTGTGAACGGGGACTCAAACACGACTCTGTCTCTGCAGGTGTGAGGACTGTTGTCTGTCCCATGGAACAACAGCCAAAAGAACCTCCACCAGTCAGGATCGTTCCCATCACATTCCAACCAGTGAACAGCTGCAGCCCCACCACACTTAACAACACAGAGATGGTAACCAAGTTTCTGACGAATCAGATTACATTTTGAACCACTGCTGTAGTCTGTGATTCAACGCGCGTGTGTGTGTGTGTGTGTTGTGTGTGTAGCCTTCAGATGCTCCTCTGGACTTAACAATGAACGGTCAGATGGTTCCTCTGCTGCCTAAAGGTCAGTACAGCTCAGTCTGTGTCCATCATGACAGGGAAAGTCTACAGATTCCAAACCAGGGGATCCATTGAGTCGGAGCAGAGACGTCATTTTATCTTCATGTCGATCATTCAGGTAGCGGTGCAGAGCTGGAGCTGTATTCTCAGCCCAATGGTTCAGCCATCGGTTTCACCTCAGTAGAGATCCCCATCACTGTGACGGTCATCAGTCCTGCAGGAAGTCGTCACATCAACACGACCATCTCCCTGTTCTCCACCTCAAACACACGTACAGCTCCAAAACCTGCTGCTGCGCCACCTGAACCGAAGGCAGGCTCCACCCCCATCATCACAGGTACGCCTCTCTTCAGAAAGACGCAGTTTAGACACGACATGTTTTCTAACCTCCAAGTGTCTGTGGTGCAGGAGTGGTCTCAGGTGAAGCAGCCCAGACGGTATTAAACAACCACAACATGAACTTCAAATCCAGCTCGCTTCTGACAAACCTGAAGACCACACCCATCCTGTCACTCACCTCAACACAGACCACACAGCCAGCGTCAAAGAAGAAGAAGCCTCCTCCCATCTCCAGCCAACCTGCAGCTCCAGTGAAGCTGCGACACAAAGGTTTGACTGAGTCTCTTTATTTTCTGTCAATGGGCTGAACTGGTTATCATCCACCACAAGAACACAGTTGACTGCTTATGGTCAGCACATGGTCACCTGACCTCGACAGATGTGGACAGTTGTCTCATCTCCTAGAAACACATGTGAATGCTGAGATTTTCAAACCAGCTGTTTGTTAATCTTACTCTGCTGACAAACATGGGTTGTTTCTGTGATGATCCACAATCTTATAGCATGTATTCTGACTGGAGATAATTAAATATAAATAGATAAGTAGGACATTTTATTTATAATGATTTTTACCTAAGTTGACAATAGATTAATACACATAATCTATATACATGTGATGGAGCAGAGTCTTATGACTCGCATCAACATAACATTCACTACGTCATTCGTCCAACGCTCCTGCAACCTTTTAAAAAATAAACTGCAGTCATCACTCACATGTCCTATAACTACAGTTTCACCCTCACCCAAAAACTGTGACATCAAACTCCGGACATGTGTCGTCATCAGTTGGTAACTGTCATATGTTGATGTGTCAAAATGTTATAAACTTTAAAGACGTGTCTTTGGAACAGTGGTTTTCTTCAGCATTGATAACTCAGTTAATATCAAGGTACCTTGTTTGTTGTACAAGCATCAAAACAAACATCCAACCAACATATATACAAAATAAAAACATAAATAACGTATCTTTGCTTGATTATTGACAATTCGTCAAACATATAATCGGTTTTAGGATTACTGACAGTGGTTATAATGGGGGGGTCTGATGTGAATCTTTGGATTCTATTTAAAGTATTCAAACCATAGAGAATTATCATCATTATGTCACCTGCTTCATTTAACACAAACAGTCAATTCAGAATTTAGAAGAAAGTTTTGAGAGTTCTAAAGATGGTTGGAGGAAGTTTCTCGTCGTCTTTTGTTTGTGAGATGAACCAGGTGTGTTTGTTTGCTCAGGTCAGCTGGCGCCACAGTCTCCTCCCGCCTGCACTGTTTGTTTGTCTCAGTACGGATTCATCCCGGAGCTCAGAGGATTCATGTGTGTAAGTTCAACCGCATCACAGACGTTCAGCTCCAGAGCTCTGAGTGCTTTAATCAGTTTCTATAGAAGGAGAATAAAGTGTCACGACCAGAATAACCTCTCCTCCTCTTCTTCTTCCTCCTCGTCTTCCTCCTTGTCTTCCCCCTTCTGCTTCTCTTCATCTTTCTCTTCCTTTCTAGCTGTGCAGCCCTGAGATTGCTCAGAGTCTCCTCCTCTGGAGGAACTTGAAGAGGAAGAATAAATCTCGCATGTGGAGCCGAGAGAAGAAGACAACGTCCCGAGTGTCCAGAGATTCTCAGAGCAGCAGTAGAGTTTCCAGGATGGGATCCGGACTTCCTGCTGTGAGTTTAAGCTGCTGACGCTCTTCATCTACTTCCTGTTTGCCTCCTCCAGTCTAACGTCCTCTCTCCTCTGCAGAGGACTCGCAGATCGTCTGATGACTTCCTGTCAGACCAGTTCACCAGCACCGCCCACCCCTCTGACCTCAGCAGCAGCCAGCAGGACCTAGCCGAAGCCGCCCAGGCCCCCCTTCAGGGGAAACTGGTGATACTGGTGGAAGATTTTTATTACGGCTCAGCAGCAGGAACAATCTCCACCAAACCCGAGCAGCATAGCAGAAAGTTCACTGGACCGTACCGCTGCATCCACTGTCCCATGACGCTGTGCAACAACCTGGAGTGAGACACGTGACACACTCACTGAGTCCTGCCGTCTATTCTGTTCCTTCAAGAAACTTCTGCTGCTTCCAGACGCTCACGAGCCGAGTTGATTACACATTCATTTAGAAATTCATGTCTTTGTGTTTCAGACTCTGAAAACATCAAAATACATTTTTCATTTTATGGACAAAACCATAAAAAGATATAAATTTGCTTCACTTCTAAATTGCACCACAGATTAACTGAGGAAGGACAAAGAGCATCTCATCCTGGTTTTCAGAGTTAAAGTCCTCCAGTAAAGAACTGTTTTATTTTGAAGGCTCATACATTGTCTCCACTACTGCAGATACTTTTTTTACTGATATTTTATATTTTAATAGAAATCACCTTCCAGTTTGTCAGCAAAGAATACGAAGTGAGTGTCCCTGTCTTTCTCAGGTTGATGAGACACATGCAGCAACACGTGATGTCTCCGGAGGACAGATACTCATCCTCCTTGTGTCCTCACTGTTTCCGTCACTTTCCATCTCCATTCAAACTGCAGTGCCACCAGGAGGCTGTCCACTGTCAGTCTGACTCCACAGGTCTGTAGCTCACACACTCACACACTCTCACACACTCACACACTCTGTCACTCACACACTCTCTCACACTCACACACTCTCACACACATACACTCTGTCTCTCACACACACACACACCCTGTCACTCACACACTCTCACACACACTCTGTCACTCACACACTCTCTCACACTCACACACTCTCACACACATACACTCTGTCACTCACACACTCTCACACACACACACACGTGACCTATACTTGACACCTGGAGTTGACAGCCAAGACGTCTTGTTGCTGTGTGATGTGTAATCTTGACTTATTTGATGTCAGTGTGTTGTTTCCTCATGCTGTGTGTCTGTTGTGTAGTTGTGTGTAGAATCTGTGAGCTAGCGTTTGGCAGTGAACCAGTTTTCCTCCGGCACATGAAGAACACTCACAAACCAGGAGAGATGCCGTACGTCTGCCAGGTGAGACGACGACAACGACTGCTGCTCACACGTTTCCACCGTGGCTCTGTTTGACCTCTGACCTCCGGCTTCTCACCTGTGCTTCAGGTGTGTGACTTCAGGTCGTCCTTCTACTCCGACGTGTGGTCGCACTTTCAGGAAGTTCATGGTGACACCAAGCACCTGCTCTGTCAGTACTGTCTGCGAGTCCTGCACAGTCACACCTGCTACCAGCTGCACTTTGCCCAACACCAGGTATACACAAACACTTACAGGGACACATTTACACACAGTTGCACACACACTTACTCACAGACACACACACACTTACTCACACAGACACACACAGTCACACACGTCCTGTTGTGAACATGATATCTCAAGTCTGTCCTTAGGTAATTTCTTCACATTTTGACCAGTTGTCACTCAAAGATGACCTGATAAGAGGTCAGAGGTCACAGTGACCCAGAAGTTAGGTCAGATTTTCTCATTTTAAAGTGATTTCAGATTCATGAAGACAAATCGTTGTTTCTATCTCAACAGGATTTAAATTGTGTAAACTGTAAAAGAAATGGTGCTTTAATGTTTTCGTCTAAAACTACATTTTCCAAAACTGTGTGTGTTTCAGAAGAAACACATGTTCAGCTGTGACAAGTGTCGTCTTAACTTCCTGTACATTAAAGAAAGGATGGAACACAAACTGTTGCATCACAAAACCCATGTCAGACCTCCTCAACTCACTGGACTCATGCCTGGAACCAAGGTATACGTCACCTCCAGGTCACATGGTGTTATCTGACGTTGCTGTTTGTCTCAGAGCTGAACAACTCCTGTGTGTGTGTGTGTGTGTGTGTGTGTGTGTGTCTGCAGGTGACTGTGAGGACATACTCTGTGGTTGAAGGAGTTGAGAGTGAAGAAGCGATAAAGAAAGCTGTCGTTCCATGCAAGGCAAGTCACTTCAGGCCGTTAACATCTGACCTCATGTGTTCAGATGTCATGTGCTAGACGACCTCCTGAGGCAGCAGGATTCAAACACATCACATTTCATCACCTCAGACAACGCTGCAGGTTTCTGTCCTAAGAGATCAGGTCTTATCTTGGACTACATTACCCATAAGCCTCAGCTGCGGTTGCTGTGTAGACTGGGACCATTCGTAGCTTTGTGTCAGAACTTATTTGAGCTGCAGATTGTGAAATTCAAAAGCTTCATCTCTGTGATTGTGTCTTTGGGTTCCAGGTGGTAAATGTTGAACCCCCACCGCCACAGGATGTTCCCAAGAGGAAACCAGTGGAGAGTCTGGGCCGCCTACTGGCCAACCTCAGGTACTGCGACGCACCTGGACAGTTTATATTCACATGATCGGATCGAAGCTTCGAGTCTTTGGATCAGTGAGAGGCTCCGACCACACACCTGAAAAATCATGTCACATGACGTTTTCACACACACTGGTCATGTGATGTAAACAGGAAGTTGATTGTCTCCTCTGCAGCCGGTTGCTTAGTAACAGAAACTCTTCTGAAGGAGGCGCAGTGATGGTGACGAGTCACTGACAGGAAGTGTTACTGACAGGAAGTGTTACTGACAGGAAGTGTAACAGACAGGAAGTGTAACAGACAGGAAGTGCTACTGACAGGAAGTGCTACTGACAGGAAGTGTTACTGACAGGAAGTGTTACTGACAGGAAGTGTTACTGACAGGAAGTGTAACAGACAGGAAGTGTAACAGACAGGATAGTGTAACAGGCATGAAGTGCTACTGACAGGAAGTGCTACTGACAGGAAGTGCTACTGACAGGAAGTGCTACTGACAGGAAGTGTAACAGACAGGAAGTGTAACAGACAGGAAGTGCTACTGACAGGAAGTGTTACTGACAGGAAGTGTTACTGACAGGAAGTGTAACAGACAGGAAGTATAACAGACAGGAAGTGCTACTGACAGGAAGTGTTACTGACAGGAAGTGTTACTGACAGGAAGTGTTACTGACAGGAAGTGTAACAGACAGGAAGTGTAACAGACAGGATAGTGTAACAGGCATGAAGTGCTACTGACAGGAAGTGTAACAGACAGGAAGTGTAACAGACAGGAAGTGCTACTGACAGGAAGTGTTACTGACAGGAAGTGTTACTGACAGGAAGTGTAACAGACAGGAAGTGCTACTGACAGGAAGTGCTACTGACAGGAAGTGTTACTGACAGGAAGTGTTACTGACAGGAAGTGTAACAGACAGGATAGTGTAACAGGCATGAAGTGCTACTGACAGGAAGTGCTACTGACAGGAAGTGCTACTGACAGGAAGTGTAACAGACAGGAAGTGCTACTGACAGGAAGTGCTACTGACAGGAAGTGCTACTGACAGGAAGTGTAACAGACAGGAAGTGCTACTGACAGGAAGTGCTACTGACAGGAAGTGTAACTGACCGGAAGTGTTAGCAACGCTTTGTGTTCAGCGCTGCTAGTCGAGTCATGTGACTGATGAGAACCAATCAGGAAGAGAACGTCTGAGTCATCGTTTACTAAAGTTTCTGTCCAGACTCTAACACAAACCAGAGTTTCAAACTGAAACCAGATCAGTTCACATGAGTCTCTGATTCAGACGCTGGAGAACTCCACCAGGCGAAACCATAGCATCAGTGATGAGTTTACAAACCCAACAGAGTGTCAGTGTTAACGGATTCTGTGTCTGTGGTTCTGTCCTGAGCTCACATTGTGAGTTACACTGTTCCCTTGTCAGTTTCTAAATCTGCCCCTTCTCTCTCTCTCTCTCTCTCTCTCTCTCTGTTCCAGTACAGCAGCCGGTGTCTCTCGGCCTCTCCAGCACTGTGTCGAGTGTCTGTCTGTCGTTCACGACTTCGACTCTCACTTCCCGTCTGTGGTCCACTGCTCCTTCTGCAGGTTCCTCACGTGCTGCTCCACGTCGTACGCCAACCACATGATCAAGTACGTCTGCGTCTGGTCGTTAGCTTCAGCTCATCTGATCCTGACCTTTGTTATTTGACGTCTTTATTATTTCAGCACAAACATAACTGACTTCGCTCCTTTCATGTGTAATTTACATGTTTTTGACATGACGTCATTCTTGTGAAGGAATAGAACCGGTTCACACATGTAACATGATCTTTTCTGGTCTGAGCTTAAATAAACTGTTGTGTGATTGTGTTGATGTGATGTTTTCACAGTAACCATTCAACCTCCAGGGGGAGCCCCAAGTACGAGAGCCTGTTCCTGTCAGGCCCACGGTAACGAGCCACCGCCGTTTAATCACCTTCACTTCCTGTTTGTGATGAACAGAAGTCAATGTCTCTTCACGTATCAAATAAAATATCAGAACAACTGTACTGTGTGTCTGTGTGTTTCAGGTTGTCTCACAGGTTGGAGTGTGTGTCATGTTCCCTCTGCTCCGACAGAGGAGACGTGATGGCCAATCACCTGATAGAGAGACCTGACCATGACTGCAGAGTACACACAGGTAACACACGGACACATACACACACAGTGACTGTGAGAACATAATTAGATTCCTTTCATTTTACCTTATTTAAACCTACTAGTTTATTTCTAGAATTTGATATTCATAGAATTGTCAAATTGTCAGTTTAAATCCAAGTTTAAGCTTCAGCACACCACCAGGTGGCAGCAGAGTAACACACAGCAAACAGTTGAGTGTTCAAATCGTCTGTTTCAGATCGGAACATTGACGGAGCTCAGCAGACGCACAACTTCCCCCCCTCTCCTCACAGTGTGACATCACCAGGTGTTCAGCGCCATGGGGCGTTTATCCCCATCCACCTCCTGCCTGTCAGTAAGACCTCCACCCAGCTGGAGGTCAAACCTCTCACCTCCCCCTCACCCCTGTCCTCTCCGCCTGCCATGACCATCACGTTCCTGGGGCCCCGCCCACGACCTGAGCAGGTGAGGAGGACGCTGCTGAAGCTGCAGATGTGAGAGATGCATGTTCTCTGTTGGCATAACTTCCTGTTTTACCTCCAATCTCTCCCTGTTTGGGCCTCAGCCTCCGGCCGCCCCTCTGTCCGTCTCCCAGCTGGCAGAAGTCCTCTCCTCCCTCTGTCACGGCGTCTCTCAGGCACCGTGGCGCTGCAAGACGTCTGTGCGACTGATCTGCTCCTGGACTCGGCAGCTGGAGCGAGGGCTGTGGGCCAGGACGTGGTGCTGGAAGACGGAGAAGTTGGCAGAAAGTTTGTTGCTCTGGAGAGAGCAGCAGTTGGTCGTGAGTGAAGACGTCTTGCTGCAGAGGGCCAGAGGGATTCTGGGAGAGGACAGTCCACTGATCGACTGTTACAACTGGACTGTGGACTTCATGCTGAGATATGATGCCGGTCGGCAGGCCAGCAGCCAGACGGTGCTGCCGAGGAAAATCAAGAAGAAAATCCAAACAATCATACAATCGCTACGAACTCAGGTCAGCTTTCATTCACGTCAACAAAAGAGTGGAGATGTTTTAGACACGAACAGATTTTCTGAAACCTCCTCCTCTGTGTCTTCAGGGCTCAGGGGTTTCTTATATGTAACTTCACCACTAGGTGTCTCTAAATATCCTGCCTTCCATTTTACGCAGGTCCACTTGTGTACGTCCACATATAGGACACCTGATGATGTCACTAGCTCCTTCACACTGAGTAGTAACCTTCTGTTGTCTGTGACATTTTACCACGTCTCTTTGTTCTGCTGCAGATTCACAGTAAAGCTCTTCCTCTTCACTCTGTCGGATGCATGGATGAGTTCTCCATCTTCATCGACTCGGACTCCTTCAACGACCAGAACCAGTTTGCCTTCCAGCTGTGTGGTTCCCCTGGAGACTCACCTCTTTTTGACATTGTCCTCTGCGCCGTGTCCAATGGGACCATCTTGACCCCCCTGGTGTTCTTCAGGGGAACTACATCACATGTTCCTGAAGGGTTCCCTGATAACGTTCTGCTGGAGGCTCGACAGGAAGGCTTCACCGACCAAGAGCGTCTGCACATCTGGGTCAACAAGGTCCAAGAAAGAAGCTCATACAGAGCCTTTACACATACACCTTTACAATAATAATAACAAATATTATTATTGTTAACTATTATTATTATGATGCAAATATTAGTCTTTTCCAAATGCTTTGTCTTCAGTCACATCTCAAATCAAATCAAATCAAAGTTTATTGTCACATGCACCAATGACAGCGTCATCGGAGCCGTGAAATTCTTATGACATGGCAGCAAACATCTACGCAGTAGGCGACTTTACAACATGACAAAAAAATAACATACTATGTAACATAACATTGTAACATATAACACAGTCAAGTGAATATTAAATTAAGTAATATGAATATATGTATAACATATAACATAGTCAAATTAAAGTCAAAGTTAAATGAAGCACCAGTTTTCAGGGTGGAGGAGTGGGGAATATTAAATCAAATAATATGAATATATGTATAACATATTACATAGTCAAATAAATTTAACTATCTGTCATCAAAGACTTATTTTCATCCAAACTTCCTCCACGTTCTTATTTTAACACCCATCATCTTCCTCAAACGTCTCCTGTCTGTACCTGTGTAGGTGTGGCGCCCCCATTTGGCAGCCTTGGGATGTGACAGTGAGTCTGTCCTCATGGTGGACGTCCATCGAGGTCACCTGACCAACCAGTTCAGAGACGACCTGTCCTCCATCTCTACAGATTCCTTCGTCATCCCATCAGGATGCTGCTGTCGTCTGCAGCCGCTTGACGTCTGTGTGACGCCGGTACTCAGGGACTTTCTGCAGGTACTGTCCTCTGACTCCTCCCACTCATCTGACTCCTCCCACTCCTCTGACTCCCCCCACTCCTCTCACTCATCTGACTCCTCTGACTCCTCCCACTCCTCTGACTCCCCTGACTCCCCTGACTCCCCTCACTCCCCTGACTCCTCCCACTCCTCCCACTCCTCTGACTCAGTTGATGATGTCACTCTGACGTTGGGACCTTGTCCTCCAGGTGCGTTGGACCCAGCTGGTGTCTCAGGGGGGTCTGGACGGTCTTGGTCTGGATCAGCTGGCTCTCACTCTCAGCTGCTGGCTCAGTGAAGTTTGTACGACTCTGAACTCAGAGACAAACGTCCTCCGCAGGTCAGAACTTCTTCTTCTTCTTCTTCTTCTTCTTCTTCTTCCTCTTCGTGGAGGCGGCGGACACGTGTCCTCATGACATGCGTTACTTTTAGAACCTCACTGTTGCGATGGTTGTGTTTTTAATGAGAATCGTTCCTTGTGACCAGTTAAGTGATTTGAGTTTTTCTTCTTCTGTGGTAATAACGCTCTGTGGCCATGTTAACTCCTCAGGTCGTTCCAGTCGGTGTGTGACCTGCAGCAGGTGGAGGATCGAGGTGAGGCAGCGAGGATGATTAAAGTCCTGAAGGAGGCTCTCATCCAGCCGCTGGAGACACCAGGACCGGGACCGGGACCAGAGCTGGAGATGCTGCTGGTGATGGAGGAGGAGAAACAGGAGGAGAAGATGGAGAGTAGAGAGGAAGTGGAGAACTAAGAGTAGAGTTTATAGCTAAGGCTGGTCCTCCTCCTCCTCTTTTGCACCATTAATACAAGCTGCTGCCCCCCCCCCCCCCCCTGTCTGCTGCCTGTTTTTATATCATCAAACATGAAATGACAGAAGTCATCTTTGACAAACGTTTATTTAACGTTGATCTGCTAACATGGAGGACCTGGCTTCAGTTGGATATTATCTAGGATTCATCGTGAGAGAAAGAGATTTAGATTTGATGAACTGGAGGAAGACGTCTGATGTCGACTCACTGAAGTTTCCAAATGTTATTTCAGTTTAACTTTAATATATTTTTGTATTGTGTCAATTGACCCATAAAGATTTTGTTTTATACTTTTCTGCTCGTCATCCCGTTCTTATGAACACGATACGTTGAGAAGAGTAGTTCTTCATATTCAGAAACTTTCAGATGAAAGTTGATGTGTTGGTTGAGGGTCAAAGGTCACGGTGACCTCATGTTCAGTGTCACAATCATTCATCATATTTTTAGTCACTTTACATTTCTTTATTTTATAATTTCTCTTTTTCAGTCTGTGATGACGCATAAACAAGAGTCTCACACACACAGTCCCCACACGGAGCCTAAAACCAGCAGGTGTCTCACACAGTTCAGCCACTGTCACAGTTAAATTTAGAAACCATGAGAACAACACAACTTTCCCAGCATGCCCTGGGGCAAGGCAGCGCCCCCCCCCCGAGGACATGTCCATCAGCTGGGAGTTGCATGATGGTAAAGATTTCGGGACGATTTGACCTCCACACGTGTGTGTGTGTGTGTGTGTGTGTGTGTGTGTGTGTGTGTGTGTGTGTGTGTGTGTGTGTGTGTGTGTGTGTGTGTGTGTGTGTGTGTGTGTGTGTGTGTGTGTGTGTGTGTGTGTGTGTGTGTGTGTGTGTGTGTGTGTGTGTGTGTGTGTGTGTGAGACTTCATGTCTGAACCGGATTCTAGTCGGGGGATTTATGTGATGAATGACTGTGTCTGTTTCCCACGATGCATTTCAACATGTGTATTTTGTCTTGTTTCTGGTTGTGTCTTTTCTCTTTGTCGTCCTGTGGTGAACTCAGGGTTAAACCTCTTCATCACAATGTGAAGCAGCTTTAAGTATAAACACAAATTAAGCATTTGGGTGAAGGACGAGTCTTTTCTCCTGTTGCTGACACCACAGACCTTGGATCTGTTGAGACCGACGTGAGGATTACAGCAGATTACAGCAGCAGCTCCTCGGAGCTCAGACGTTTGTTCAGATTATCACTGAGTGAAAAGTGTGTTTTATGTCGTCAGCTGTGATTACAGGAGATTATCAGAGGTTTGATCGCCCACAGTCACTTCCACAGATTAGAGGGGGAATAAAAACTGTTTCACAGAGAGACAGAAGAAGTTCTTAGTTACAGTATAATAATATGTAGTAAGTAATATCAATTTAATGTACACAAGAGTATCCAAAGTGAAAGTACCTGTTATGTTAAAGAGTGAAGGTTAGTTACGTTAGTTATTTGTTTTAATGTAAAGTTTTTTAATGGTTCATGAAGTACTCACTTTTTAAACTAAAACAAAAATAAAACTTAATTTTTGTTCCAAATTATTTTACTTTATTGTCAGATTCATTTGATGTTAAATAGCAAGAAATACAAATACCTGGATAAAGTTAAATTACATGTATATTATGATCATATTACAGTAAGTGAATACATGCATTTATATAGAAAATCCTTTCAGAATAAAAGCAGGAGGGGACTTAGTAGCTTAGCATTACCTTGTTAATGTCTGTTACCACCTACAGGTGCAATCACTATGCTAACGCTACTCACAAGAGATGCTAATGCTCCAGCTGCAGGAGAACTGAGGCTTCATTCACACAACTATGCTTTTGTTTTCAATTTTTATTTGAAATGATTCATTTTTTAATTGATTTATGTTGAAATGGTTATGTTTAAAATGTTTATACTTTACATGTATCACTACAAATAAACAAAAGTTACAAAAGTACCAACCAAAATCTGAGGTGGAAGAATGAAAACACTCGGAAACAAGATGTGACCGAAGATCAAGACGAGCGTGAACCAACAACTTAACAAAGACGAGTCGAGGGTCAAAGGTCAAACACACCAGAAATCAAGCTGAAGACGCAAGGAGCATCATTTCAAAATAAAACAGGAAACAGAACACGGAATGTCCCTAAACAGAAAATCAGCAGAAGACTCAACTGTTTTCAATTGGAAATGTTTTAGTTTCAAATGTGTGGATGAAGCTTCGACCTTTATTCTCTTAGCCCACATTAGATGTGTCATCAGTGCTGACGTCAGCAGGGGGCGTGTCTCCGTGTGAACTCCATTGTGAACAGTAGAAACTGGAAATAGGACTTGGCCTCTATTGTTTGACCTCCAGCTGTGACACAGGAAGCTGCAGATGTTTGAGAGCGTGTGAACTGAATCACACCTTGAGCACACGTTGTAATCATGTAGAGCCCACGTGATTGGTCAATGATTGAAGGGTGGAGCTCCGAGTGTGAGCAGGTGATGGAGGGCGTGGTCCGTCTGTTTATTGATGATCAATTATAGATTAAAGATCATAGGTTATAGATTATAGTAACTGTAGCTCTCTCTCTCTCTCTCTCTCTCTCTCTCTCTCTCTCTCTTCATGGGAAAAAACTTGGCAGGAACACCAGAATGACTCCCTCCCACCTCTCTCTCTTGCTCTCTCTCTCTCTCTTTCTCTCTCTGTGTTCATTCAGAACTCAGTTGATGAGGACATCACATGTCTGTCTCTGTCTCTGTCTCTCACTCAGTAACTCTCTCTACATTGAGTCATGTCCAGTCTCAGTTTTCTTTCTGTGTATTTGAGCGGAGCCTCAATGATCCTGCTGCTGACGGCTGGTGAGTCTCAAACACTGTGTGTGTCTGTGTGTGTCTGTGTGTGTGTGTGTGCAGCTGGTTAATTCCTGTTCTTTGTGTAGTATGTAGTAATAATATTCACATTAGTTGTAGATGAAGTTATGAATGGATTTGACAACAAACACACACGTGCAGAAACATCACACTGTGAAGCCTTCAGTTCCTGTTGGACACTTCGCTCGTCCTCTGATTGGTCAGGGATGGTCCTCTCTCTGATTGGTTCTCCTCTGAAGTGTAACTAGGCACCTCTTTCACTTCAGTAGTGTTCCTATACTTATGCTTTGTGAGGACCGCTGTAAGCATAGACCTACAGAGGGAGGACATTTTGTCTGCACCTTGTTTGAGGGCTAAGACCTGGTCGTAGGGTTAGGGTTAGGTTTGGATGGTTAAGGTTGTGGGGGGGGGGGAGGCTAGAGAATGTATTATATCAATGAGTGTCCTCACTAAGACAGAAGTACAAACATGTGTGTGTAGAACAGCTGGTTTTTGTAAAGTTTCTCTGGATCATGGGACTTTAAACAACCCCCCCCCCCCCCCCCACACCCACTGTAACTGACCCCCCACACCTTTGATTTTCTTCACTTCCTTTGACTCTCTGGGTCCTCTGTCCATTCTCCTCCTCCTCCTCTTTTCTTTTCCTCTTCAGCTTTGTCTTCTTCACGTTCTTCCTCTGGAGAGATTATAGTCCCGCCCACACTGTCTCTGAGTGTGTGTGTGTGTGTGTGTGTGTGTGTGTGTGTGTCACCTGGTTTTCATTTCCTCCACGGATGTGATTGACAGGTTGTTAGTGATGACACTTCCTGTTTGGTAACAAGTGAAATCCAACCCCCTCATTTCCCATATTGAGTGTGTGTGTGTTTGTGTATGTGTGTGCTTGTGTGTGTGCTCTTATCAAATAACTGTAGGTGGAGTTTGTCACATTGTGTTTTCCATCAGTTTGTAATTGTAACAATAATGTTACAGAATCACACAGATTTCTTACACTCGTTTACACTCGTTTACACTCGTTTACACTCGTTTACACTCGTTTACATTCCTGCACACGGAGTCCTATTAAAGGTAACGAGGTCGTATAATTTTATGACCCTTTCCCACAGAATCTCACATTAGTTACAGTTACAGGTCAATTTTTTCCGTGTGTGTGTGTGTGTGTGTGTGTGAGGAATGGTTGCGTGTACTTTGTTTTACAATGTGTTTGACCTGTTTTATGCTAACCGTAGAGGGAATGCTAATTTATTCATCAAATTCTGGTTCTGTTTGAATTCCTCCTCGACACCTACACACCCGTTCAAGTTAGCCACAGAGCTAATGTGTTGCTAACAAGCAGTCACGACTTTTAGGTACTTTCACAGTTCAAAGTGCTAAGCTAGAGTTAGCCTAGCTTAGCATGGCGTGAAGCAGGAGGACCCTGCGTTAGCTCCAACATGAAGGTGTGATGTGTTCTCAGTGTCTCAGGCTCAGGACTACGACTACACTCCCGCTTCGGACTACGACTCCGACTACAACGCCACCTTCGAGTACAGCTTCTACAGTAAGAGCCTCGTTGTGACTCCACCAGTGACCTGTGAAGCTCTTTGTGTTCTTCTATCTGCAGCCGGACTTGTATTCACACTGTAACGTCTCGGACCAGGTTTCACTGTAAAGTTCAATAGAATGAACTTTTCTGAACGAATCATTGTCAAATCAAAAGCTCTGGATCTGGGTGAGGTCATGAGTGTTCCTCAGGTGTTTCTCTGTTCTCAGGCAACAGCAGCAGTGAGGACCTGGAGAAGTTCACGGAACCGTTCATCGAGAGCCTGGACGTCCCGAACAGCTCTTCACTTCCTGTTTCTCTAGTAAGTCACCACAGATCTATTTATAAAGGTAAATAAATTATCTTACACTGAAATATTCTATTAAAGGTCAAATTAAACTCAACAATGTTTTCCAATTAAACAGTTAAAGAGGGTTAAGGTTAAGGTTAAGGTTAAGGTTAAGGTTAAGGTTAAGGTTAAGGTTAAGGTTAAGGTTAAGGTTAGGCTTACCCTAACCTTAACCATGACCTGAAACTTCTTCGAACTCCGATTCGCTGAAATGAAACCAGAGTCAAACGTCTGATGTTTGATCGTCTCCTGGATTTAATATAGAAATTAATATCTGGACCAATCAGGGACAGCTCCTCGTTTAGCCAACCTTCTCATCAGACGTTTCTCCTGCTGAACTCACAACATCTGAAAGAAGAAGAACACTTTGACTTTCAAATAACTATTAATGACACATTGTCCCAGAAATCAGAGTTATTTAAATCAATGTGAGAGAATGAATGTTAAATACTTTCACACATCCTCCACAAGAGGAGGAAGAAGTGGAAGAAGAGGAAGAACAAAAGAAGAGGAGGAGGAAGAGGAGGAAGAACAGGAACAACAGGAAGAAGAGGAAGAGGAGGAAGAAGAGGAAGAGCAGAAGAAGAGGAGGAGGAAGAGGAGGAAAACAGGAAAAACAGGAAGAACAGGAAGAAAACGAAGAGGAGGAAGAAGAGGAAGAGCAGAAGAAGAGGTAGAGGAAGAGGAGGAAGAACAGGAAGAGGAGGAAGAAGAGGAAAAAGAGGAAGAGCAGAAGAAGAGGAAGAAGAGGAAGAAGAGGAAAAAGAGGAAGAGGAGGAAGAGGAGGAAGAGGAGGAAAAATAGGAAGAAGAGGAAAAGGAGGAAGAAGAGGAAGAGGAGAAAGAAGAGGATGGGGAGGAAGAGGAGAAAGAAGAGGAAGGGGAGGAAGAGTTGGAAGAAGAGGAAGAGGAGGGAGAAGAGGAAGAAGAGGAAGATGAGGAAAAAGTGGAAGAAGAGGAAGAAGAGGAAGAGGAGAAACAAGAGGAAGAGGAGGAAGAAGAGGAAGAGGAGCCTCAGTCTCACAGAACAACTCACTTTGTTCTTTTTCACAAATCAGATCCACAAAGCTCAGAAACTTTTACTTTTACGTCAAATCTATAGAAAAGGTGTCATGAACTCTTAACCATTATTGTGTGTGTTTGTGTGTTTGTCTGTTTGTGTTTGTGTGTTTATCCAATGATGTGTGTGTGTCTGCAGGCAATCAGGACACTCTTCTGGACCCTGATGATCATGATCAGTGTGAATCTGCAGCAGCTACAACACACACTATGAGAGACACACTCAGCAGGTCACACACACACACAGCCTACACACACACACACACACACACACACACTATGAGAGACACACACACACACACACACACTATGAGAGACACACACACACACACACACATGATAAACAGTGATGTCAGCGGTCGTTAAATGAAGAATCTGGGAGAGACACTTTGGTTAATTCATTTTTAAATAATTCATAAACTGTACTTTTATATAAAAAAGAAATTGGATTCTCAGGGGAAAGTTTAATATGAAAAGTACATTTAAATTATAATTAAATTACAGACAGATTAACACAGAGTTTAATGGAACCAGCGCTCACGGGCCTCGACCTGCTGATGAGACTCTGAACGGGTTTTTGTTTCTTTTGCTTTTCAGTCCAATCCGGTCGGAGGTGGGAGGATCCTGGTGGAGCTCAGCCAATCACAGACCCTTATCAGAACGGTTCTGATAAATATTAAACTTAATCACATGTTTTCACAGTTTATCACTTTTTTATTTGAGGCAGTACTAATTTAAGTATTAATATTCACAAATAATATGAATGAGCTTGCATGTTTATATTTTCTGAGGATAAATATCTTATAAACCTGACGGGGAGAAGAACCATCGTATCTGGAAACCAGCAGCACTCTGGAAACCAGCAGCACTCTGGAAACCAGCGTCTCTTCCAAGTTTCTGGTTGTCTGGTTGTTCTTGTGATCTTTTAATCTGAAGCGTCTTCTAAAGAAAGTTCAGAGGTTCATCACTTCCTGTTGCACACACAACAAATCCCACACAAAGAATATGTGTTTTGGGGAAAGTTCACAAATTTGACAGTAAATTACAGAATTGTTACTGAAAGATAGAAAAAAAAAAAGATTGAGCGATTTTCTATCCAGAACTGTTTAATTGTTGATTGATTGTCTTGTTTTTTTAATAAAAATATGAACCTTGATGATTCAATCAAGTTTTTACAAGTCGTGTTCGAGTGAAGTTTTATTTGATCTTTTCTACATCGAATCAGATTTATTTCTGAGTTTCTGTCAGAATCATAAGTTGGACTTTGAATTGATCCTTTGTGTGTTGGAGTAAATCTACAGGAGCCCGGAGGGTCACATCTTACAGTTATTTGTGGATTGATTGTGATCTGATGTGTCTGTTAACGAGGATCCAGTCCGTCAGTGTCACGGTGGCACAGCGGGCGGTGACGCCTCGGGCTCCACGGGTATTTGAGTCCAGGACGAATCTGCACGACAACACACACTTTGTTCTCCTCACTTTGAATCATCACAACTGAAAACGACTTCTGTTCCATTGTTGAAAATCGAAATGTTTTAGTTTTACAGGAGAAGAGAAGAAACCGACTGAAATATAAAATAAACTTCACATTAATAATGAAACAAAATAACCCAATGACCGAAGTTTACTGCTTTTACTGAAGTAAATGTATATGTAAACATATATATACGTATATATTGTTATATATACACACACACACACACACACACACACACACCCACACACCTGCAGGATGAAAGGTGTTTGATGGATCCTCTGTGTGTTTCGTCTTCGTCTGTGACCTTCAGTGAAACTCTGCTGTGAGCTGATAACAAACACACACACACACACACATACACACACAAACACACACAAACACACACACACACACACACACACACACACACACACACACACTGTAACAAGTTAAGGTCCCCACAACGTCAGTAATGATGAGTTCATGTGTGAATAACTTGGACTGTGTGACCACGCCCCTGTCAGTGATGTCACGGCTGAGCAGGCATGTCATTGGACGGTTTGATCTTCTCTGACTTGAAGCTCATTCTTCTTGTGAAGGTCGCTTCCTGTCGTCTTCTTCTTCTTCTTCTTCTTCTCTGAATAATCAGCGTCAGTTTATCTCAGCTGTTTATTCACAAGCTGTAAAACAGGACCCGACCGAACGTCCCTGAACAACTGATAAAAGATAAAGTTGGTTGATATTAATAAGAACTTTGAAGCTTCTCCATGGAACACGACACTTCATCTGATCTGAGTTCAGCTCGTTTACAAATACCAGCTTCTGATTGGTCGGCTGAGCGGCGCTTTGACATTTAGCCTTTAATGAGGAGATGAAAGGTCCCCACAACGTCCATCAGACAAAGAAAAGGGCAAAACTGTGTCCTCCTGCGTCATCAGCTGCTGCCTCCAGGTGACGAGCATCATGGGAGATTTATCGACACACAACATTCAAATGAGACACACAATCCTCTGACCTCCGACCTCTGACCTCCAAACAGGAAGCTGTTAATGAATCTGTTTCTCTGAGTTTCAACACAAAGTGTCTTCGTTTATCGGAAATCATTTCACATCCTCACAACAAAGACACACAAGAACCAGACAAAGAGACACAAACTAACGACAAAGAGACACAACATAAAGACAAAGAGACACAAACTAACAACAAGAGACACAAACTAAAGACAAAGAGACACAAACTAACGACAAAGACACACAAGAACCAGACAAAGAGACACAAACTAACGACAAAGAGACACAACATAAAGACAAAGAGACACAAACTAACAACAAGAGACACAAACTAACGACAAAGAGACACAACATAAAGACAAAGAGACACAACAAAACGACAAAGAGACACAAACTAACAACAGAGAGACACAACGTTTTGGTGTGAAGATTCCACTCCATGATTTCAAGTAAGAACGTGACCTTCGACCTATGAACAACAACATTAACCACTCGGACGCATCATCGATCACAGACGCACACGTTCATGTGACGAGCTGAGGACGTGAATAATGTGAGCGAGCTGAGGAGACGTGACAGAGGAGGAGGAGACGTATAAAAACAGGAGGAGGAGGAGGAGACGCTCAGAGTCCAAGTGAGGAGACGGACGACAAACCACCAAAGAAGAAAAGAGAAGGAGCAGAAATCGACACCACCGAAGAAGAAGCAGGATCTTTAACATCTCATTTCTCTGTGAGTTCTCATCCATCATCACAACCTTTGATTTCATGTTCGTGAAGTAATAACTGTCGGTGCTCACACGTTTCAGGTTTAGTGTCTGTGGCGATGGGGGGGGTGCGAGTGCTGGTCTACCTGTCCGTCTGTCTGTCCCTGCTGACCTCCCTGTGTCAGGGTCAAAGGTCGCCTGCCGGTCCGGCTGCAGCCGACGAGCCGACGCTCGGACTCACGACCAGAGAGCTGGTGAGTTTCAACTGGGATTCATCTGAGATTTATTTATGTGTAATGTTTGTCATTGATTTCAAATATTGTTTATATTGTGAGATTTAATATAATATTAAAATGATGAGTTATTAAAGTGGTGACATGGTGAATTAAAGTCTTAATAAAGACGGAATAAAAACATTTCACATCTCTTTTTTTATGAGCGCTTAAAGT
>NC_084961.1:218959-296459 GCF_949316205.1 Platichthys flesus
GAATTATTAATTCCTATGTTGTGGACTCGTTGTATCCCATAATGCATCATGATAAGCATTGTACGACAGAGCGATATGTCCCATCATGCACTGCTTGACAAGAGAACTGTTCTCTGTAAGTATGAACCGGATCTGACTCAACAGCTTCTGGAGGGAAGGAGAAATGAGATCTACTGAAGAACGGGTCGGATATAAACACAGAACTTTTATTAAAATGTGATTCTGATATTTCCAAACGTCCTGTGACATTTTCTGCTTTTCATCAACAAGTTACTGGAAACTCAAAGAAGCTTTACCCCACATTGGACCAACAGAAAGAGAATCTCTTCTTTACAAAGAATAGAAGAGCATCTGGTAGATGACTCATCAGTTTATCATGAAACCTTTGTGCTCATGACATCCAAAATATAAAATCCTGTTTGTAGCATATAATCCCACTGGATTATTCAGGCTTCACCAACAGCAATAATTCTTTGAATCATAAACCAGCGGCTGCTCCACTAGAGGCTTTCAGATTAACGGACAGACATTCAGGTAAAAAGACGTTTGAAGACGACCTCACTTCTTCACCTTCCAGACAGAAACAAAGGTTTAGGGTTCTAACCTTTCTAAACCCAACAGCAGGTCTGTAGATGAGAAACGGATTTCACCTGAGGAGCTTTTTTCCTCCTCATGACTTTTTCTTGTTTTTACTTCAACACTGAAACAACAGAACATCTGTTCTTATGATTTCATTCAAGCTCTCAGAATGTTTCAGGTACCGATGAACTTCTATCGACCAAAATAATCAAACACATGAAAGTCTGGAATCTGAATGAAGCACAAACAGGCAGTTTGGGAAAAATAATTTAATTATCATAGCAAAGAACTTCTTACACAAAAGCTGTTTTCTTAAAACCTTCTCACCGGCGTATTTGAACGAGATAATACTTTAGAAAAAATCTGTGAAGCACGTAGACTGAGGAGCGTTGGGGAGGGGCCCGAGGGTGTTGGGGGAGGGGCCTGTAAAGCTAACATAAACCGTCTGACTGGTCACATGTCGTTTGTCCTCTGCCCAGCGTCTGTGTCTCCGACTGAAATAAATAAATCAGAAAACTTGGACTACGTCCGTCTGCTCCAGTCTGTGATCCAGTCCGTGATCCAGTCTGTGATCCAGTCTGTGATCCAGTCCGTGATCCAGACTGAAATGTTTATACATATGTTAGATGTGGAGCTCGACTCAGCTCTAGCGCCACAGTGAGGTTAGCAGAGCGAAGTACAACTTTGACTAGAACATGGAGGGACACTAGCTTCATAACATCTGGAGGATGTTCTCTGATGAGTTAGTCCAGGTGAAGCTCAGAGGTTCTTCACTTCTGTATTGAATATGTTCACAACCTTTGACTGGGTTCTCACTGATCAGGGATCTGATCTTAACTGATTCCTCATGTTTCATCAAGTGAGACCTTCAAATCCCTGCAAAACTCATCGTGTTGGAATTCAGGTCAATTTCACCTCAATGATACAGAAGGGGGGGGGGGGGGGGGGGGGACCTTCAAATAAAAAGCAAAGAGTCAGTGGAGAGCTGAAGATCCAAAGTGTCCCCTGGACGTGGACGTGTCCCCTGGACGTGGACGTGTCACGGAGCTCCGAGCAGTGATGGACCTCCAGTCATGTTAGGACCCTTCCTCCTGATCCTCCTCCTCTTTTTGCCCTACACAAACACATCAGCTGAAGAAAACCTGTGTGGCATCTTTTAGTGCGATGTTGTGAACATGTGTGCGTTGAGTGTGTGCGATGTGAACATACGTAGTTGTCACTTGACGACCAGTCGGGGAAGCGCTGACTGTGGATCTGCTTCTCCTTCTCAGCTTCTTCGTAGTATTTGGCCTGCACCTCTCCTGACAGCGCCTTCCACTGAGGACACACAACAACACACCGTCAGCGCACACTTACAGACAACTACACATCACGACAGGCTGAGCAGTGCACAAACACCAGCACGACGACAACACTCAGAGCTCCTCCTTCATGAACACTGTGATTCACCAGATCCTGATTTGTCTTTGTATCTGATCACAGGTCAGATTTTTCTCGTCTAGAGCCTCAAGGATCCTCTCCATGTTAGAGACCAAATCCTTGATTGCTCAAAAATATGTATTAGTTTCTCTCAATAGAGATTTTGATGATCAGCCACCATATTATAACCATGAATTGTGTACGTGGCCGAGACGTCTCACACGAGGTGTGCAGCGGTTTGGAGGACGAGGGGTTCCTATACGTCTTTAATACACTACTTAGAAGGTATAAATACTTAACGGACAGTGGAAAGAATATGAACATGTATCTTGATCCTCTGGATCCCAGTGTTTTCATCTTACACCAGAGGAGCCGTTATTAAAATGAAGTACAAGAATCAAAATGACAGTAAACTCGAAACGAGACATGAGACCCCCGGTGAGTGTGTCAGGTGCAAGTCCCAGCAAGGCAGTGTGTCTTCATCTAGGTCCTCAGATAAACAACAACAGTCGTCCACAACTGGGTCAAAGTAATTTGATTAAGTATATTTCACCATATTCTCTTTTGTCTTCAAAGTAAAAGCACAACCTTCGTTTTATTGCTGCCATGCTTTCAACCAAGTTACATTACAGAGCTTTTAATTTGAAGTGTTGTGTACTTGGACCTGAAGATTGTGTTGTTGTCTAACAGACTCTGAAACAATCGACATGTGATGATTCAGTTCAATAAATCATTCAAACCTATAAATAGAAACCACACGTGAGCAGTAATAAAGAAAATTCTGTTTCATTTGAGGAACATTGACAATAACAATCTGAGCCCATCACACCACATGCAGGTGAGAACAAACGCTGAGTCATGTTAATACACACACATTTGGTCCAAAGTTTATTATGGCGATGGACGATGATTATGCAGTAACTAAATACAATCAATATATTAACAAGAAATACACAAGCAGGCCGCTGGCAGCAGCCGTCTCCTCAACCTGTGGTTCAGCTTCAGAATCGAGTCCCACAGGGAACAGCTGCAGAAGATGGTGTTAAGAACTGGCCCCTGACATCAGGGAGAGGACCTGAACCAACAACCTCTTGTTCCTCGGCCCTTTGGAGAGAGGTTGTGTGCTCGTAGCACTTCAACCTGTTTGTTTCTTATTTGAACTATTTTCTCTCTCTCTCTCGGTCAAACTCAAGACAAATCAAGACTTGGTTTGTCTTGAGTATTCTCCAACATCCTCAGTGGTTCTGTTCAAGGTCGAGTCAAATACCTGCAAATAGAAGATATATCACGGTTGTACTTAAGATTTGAGAGAAGCTACAATAAACCAGTGTGAGAGCCTCTGATGAGCCTCCTGGTTCCAAACTGGATCAACTGGGAGTTCTGGACCTCTTCTCCTCGGAGTCTCTCATGTTGCTCAGATGCTCGGCTGTGAAAACAAGATGAGAACATTTTGAAAACATTTCAACGATGGACCGTTTTACTCAAGATGCTCATTTGGTTAATAATTAAAACACTTCTTACAGTGGTCTTTAACCGTACAGAGGTACACTGTGATGCGTTGGTACGACTTCTTCACTGCCTCCTTGTAGAGTTTCAGAGTGAAGGCTGTTCCTGGGTCAGTGGTTATCTCTGTACCATCAGCAAAGAGCAGGACATAGGGGCCGACAGGTGCACCCGTGATGAAGTCCTTCATTGTTTGTTTTGCAGCTTCCAGCAATTCCTCTGCATCTGCCAGAGGTCGCACTATGAAGGGTAGAACCATTCCTCTGACAGCTCTCAGCCGACCCTCAGTCCTCTGCATGATACCCACTGAAATCTACAGACACATGATGTTTGAATAGTAAACATATATACATGATATATGATCAGGAGAAAGAGGAGAGGCAGAGAGAATCACCTTCACAAGCTTTTCCTTCTGTGGTTCTTTCTTCTTCCTTCCTGTCTTTTTCTTGAAAGATGAGTTTTCCTCTTTGGAGCTCTGATATGAAGACACAGCCCGTCCTCCGGTTCTTCCTGCTTCAGACAGACTCTAAACAAATGTCATGAAGACATGATGTAGAGATCACTGCATCATCATAGAGTTCTGTTGTCATCCAGTTCATGCAGATGTGGATCGGCAGTCATCTCTGAAACATTAACTGGACCTGTGGCAGCATCAGATTTAAATAACGAGGAACCAGTAACGACTTGTGTCAGTACACCAGGACAACTTTACATTCATTTCATTGACTAAAGTTAGCTAGCTGACCTGGCATCAATGCTAACATCACTGCACAGCTAGCTTCTTATATCATAACGTTAGAGGTCAAAGTACATAAATATGAAAAACTACAAAGTCGATGAACAACATTGTGTGTTTGTCGAACAGTAATCATAGTAATCACAGTAACGTTAGGTAGTAAACAACATTTTACTTACTTCTCAAACTGGCAGGACACCGGAAAACACCTCCACATTCTCCGAACCCGCTCAGCACGTAACATTTTCTACACTCTTTGTCGCTTCCTTCTATTGAGGTTGTGTAGTTCTACTGTTGGAATTTTGCGGGCTGTGTTTCTCACTGATTTGTTTGTGTAAAGGCCGGCGCATGGTTCTGCGTTTTCAGAGACTCGCAGGGAAACACAAGTGCAAGAGCCCCTTGTGTGCATCGCAACGTTTTTGTAACTATACGACAAAGTTACGCAAGCCTCACGCAGCCCACAAGGCTGTGATTGGTCCGCTAACTACATCCTTTCTGGAGTCATGCCCCATAACACCTGCAGAAACCACGGAAGATTTAGAAGAACGGATACGGACCAGATAGAAGAGTGTTTGAGGTCTGAAGGTTTGACCACCTGCATAACCCGTCACTGACAGAACACAAGGAGCGCAGAGGGCCTGTGACGCCTGGACGGAGAGAACGTCGTTTTGCAGCTCGACGAAGCTGTGGACGAAGATCAGCGACAAATCCGTCCTCCAGAAAGAGGCTCTGAGGAGCAGCAGTGGTGTCAATAAAACAGTCGATGACGACTGCCACTCACAAGAGGCGTCTCTAAGGTCGTCTTCGACAAAACCGTTACTCCACCTAGTGTTCTGGAGGTGAATTGCTTTGCAACACACGGAACCCTTAGAGAACCACAAACTCAAACGAGTGCGTCGACACAACTGCATGAAGCTGCAGGACCAAGCGCCGGCCTTAAGACGTCTCAGCCACCATTAATGTAGCCGCAAGTCTGTATGATAACAACTGAGTTTAAGAGAAATGTGTTTTTGTTTCACAATGTCAAGGAGAAGTACTACACTACCCACAATCCTCAGGTGTAGTAGCAACGTCTCTGATTGGTGGAACTCGCTTTTACCATGGACATGTTAAACACAACCGTGAAAAATCCTGATGGCTTTGATCGGATGGTTCAGCGGCACACACAAAGTAACTACACTACACACTATATAGAAACATACAAAACACAAGCTACAATATATTTGAATCATCTGATAGGTCGACCTGGTTCCAGGGTGAAATCTCTTTTATGAAATGTCAATAAAGAATAATCATTAGTTCTTCTAACGAACACACAGACAAACTCAGAGGAAACATCATTTCTAGATGACTGAAGAGTTAAACTCGTGAATCTTTTACAAACTGTGGTGAAGTTTGTGTGACAGACTCACTAACACACGTACCCTCTGTCCAATGATGGTGTTCACAGCGGCACTGTTGGCGTTGTTGAGCTCAGCCACGACCTTCAGCCGCTCCTCCTTCCTGAAGAGCATGAAGGCGTTGGGCGGCTTCTTGATGTACGGCCGGCTGTCGTCCAGCGGGTTGGCCCGCCTCCTCTTCCTATGGGACAGACAGGTGAGAGCAGGAATTACCACTGAGTGAAACTGTGAAGTAAGAAAAGAACAATTAAAGGTCGACAAATAAATTAATGAATGATAAGGCCACAGTGGGTTTGTTCTGCTCTCCCAGTCCGGGGGGGGCGACCTACTGTGGAACCAGCGGCTTCGCTTGAGAAGCAGCAGCAACCAGAGGAGAAGCTGCTGGAACTCTGTAGAGCAGCTCTCCATTCCTACAGACACACAACACACACGTTAGACCAGAACCTCGGCTTGAAATAAGACTTTGCATTTGTTGGTGTTTTACTTACACATATCCAACATTAGCCAGGATCCTCTCCAGGCCTTGAGGGAGCCTCACGGTCGGAGGTGTGTTGCACTGGAGAAATGAACACACACACACACACACACAACAGGTGATTAGACAAGTTTGCACCATGTGTGTCATCTGTCCACCTGGTGTCACCGTCTCCTCTCTTTAAGTCTCACGAGCTGCTGTGGCGCCAGAGGAGCAAAAACACAACCTGTGTGTACATCACCCTACACACAGCCTCACACAGGACACCACTGTGTTGTGCATATAGAACACTGTCATTGCCAAACACTCGGAGCAGTGAAATCCTTTTTTAAATCAATTTTAATTATCATATTACTTACGGGAAATTTGTTTATTATTGTATTAAAACAAGATGGAGATTCCCTGGTCTTCCTCCAATCAACGCCTCTGTTCTCAGCCACAGGCTCAAAGAAGTTTGAAGTCTTGTTTTCAGGACCTTGGTGGAAATGTCCCTCAGGACCTGAGTTCCCGGCTGGTTCTGGTTCTGGTCCTCGACAGTTCGCTCTGTTCTCCTCAGTCTGACTCTGATGAAGCTGTGACAGCTGAGGTGTCTCTTCATCTTCTTCACTCTTCACAGCGACAGGAGTAAATGTGAACTTTATTATATCAGCCTCCTCCAGCTGCTCTCCCTCCTGACTGATCCTTAGTTCCTTCTGTTCCTCTTTAATGTGGGGGGGGGTTAGGGGCTCTGGGTCCTCCTGGTCCACAAGGGGGCTCCACTGCTGCAGCTCAGGAGGAACCTCTGCTTTACTCAGCACCACCTGCTGGAGGTCTGCAATGAGGAGAGAGAGAGAGACCTTAATGGAAACTCCGTATTTAACTCATCCAAATCAAAAACTGCACACAAGTTAAAAGTAGAATCTGTGTCGGCAGACGGAGACGAAGGTCTGAAGACCTCTGTGTGGAGAGAAAAAGAAGTGAGGGCACTTGTTCAATTGTGTGTTCGTGTTTAATCATCCATCAGGATTATAAAACTCAGAGACAGCTGTGATGTCCTCAATCTATAGAGTTAACAGAATTAGTATTAAATGCTCCTGTTTGTCCTGGGATGGGTCGGTTCGGTCGATCGATCGAATACTGGACTCAGATCAGCTCAGAGATCACAGATCTATAGAATGTGGATCAGCTGATCAGACATCGCTAGGGCTGCAACTAACGACTACACTGATAGTCGATTAGTCATTGATTATTAAAACGATTAATCGACTGATCGGATTATGAATGACACAAATTCTCAATTGCTCTTATTCAGCTTCTACATTTAGCTTGAGGTTCTTCGAGGCATTTGATGACGGAAAATAAAGACAAAGATCGATACTTCATTCAAAAAAAAGTCTTTTAATGAACTTTGCTGCATATGAGGGGACTGTTGACACAAACACCAAGGACACACAAAGTGCTAGTTAAAAAATGAATTGAGGTGCGGGGTGTTCAGCTGCAACACGACAATTCACCACTAGATTCTACACACTGATCCTTTAATGACTGTTCGTTATTATCTGAACACAATTTGCTGCTTCTTGTTTTGTATCTTTTTCAACTGAAGGTTCTTATTGGACAGATTGTTTTTAATGTTAATGATGAAGTGGATCAATCTGTGTCGTCAGTTTCCCGTCTCCAAAATGTTCTAAATAATAACTAAAAACTAACTCCAGACAAATTTGGAATGTGTGCAGCGTGCTTCCTGCAGAGAGAGACAGAGAGAGACAAATAAGAGAGAGAGAGAGACAGAGACAGACAAATAAGAGAGAGACAGACAGAGACACAGAGAGAGACACAGAGAGAGAGAGACAAATAAGAGAGAGAGAGAGAGAGACAGAGACAGAGAGAGAGAGACACAGTGACAGAGACAGACACAGAGAGAGAGAGTGAGAGACAAATAAGAGAGAGAGAGACACAGTGACAGATAAGGAGAGACAGACAGAGAGAGAGACAGAGAGACAAATAAGAGAGAGAGAGAGACAGAGAGAGAGACAGAGAGACAAATAAGAGAGAGAGAGAGACAGAGACACAGAGAGACAAATAAGAGAGAGAGACAGAGACAGACAAATAAGAGAGAGACAGAGAGAGACACAGAGAGAGAGACACAGAGAGAGAGACACAGAGAGAGAGAGACAAATAAGAGAGAGAGAGACAGAGACAGAGAGCGACAGACACAGAGAGAAAGAGACACAGTGACAGAGACAGACACAGAGAGAGAGAGTGAGAGACAAATAAGAGAGAGAGAGACAGACACAGAGAGAGAGAGACACAGTGACAGAGAGAGAGACAGACAGAGAGAGACACAGAGAGAGAGACACAGAGACCAAGAGAGAGACAGAGACAGAGAGAGAGAGAGAGAGAGAGAAAGAGACAGAGAGAGAGACACAGAGACAGAGAGAGACAGAGGGAGACAAATAAGAGAGACAGAGACAGACAGAGAGAGAGACACAGAGACAGAGAGAGACACAGAGCGAGAGACAGAGAGAGACAAATAAGAGCGACAGAGAGTGAGACAGAGAGAGATAAATAGAGAGAATCTTTCATCTGCCTAAGACATCAAAGACTCCTTTGATAAATGACCACAGAGACATGACACAGATAGAGAGAGAGAGACAGAGAGAGAGGAAGAGACAGAGAGAGAGGAAGAGACAGAGAGAGACAGATGAGGCAGAGACAGACAGAGAGAGACAGAGAGAGAGTCTTTAATCTTTCAATTGCCTAAGACATCAAAGACTTCTTTGATATATGACCACAGAGACATGAAACAGAGAGTGAGAGAGAGAGACAGAGAAATAAAGAGAGAGAATCTTTTAACTGCCTAAGACAGTAAAGACTTCTTTGATCTATGACCACAGAGACATGAAAGAGAGAGAGACAGAGAAAGAAACAGAGAGACAGAAGGAGAGAGAAATAAAGAGAAAGAGAATCCCTAAACCTGTAACTGCCTAAAACATCACAGACTCCTTTGATCTATGAGCACACAGACATGACACAGAGCCCCCCCCCCCCCTTTGAAGACACTCCAGCGAAGGCCTTGAACAATGTGCGATTTTTCAAAACAATAATCTCTGAAATAAAAACACTGAGAATCTAAAGAGTTTGCCGAACGCACAGATATCTTGTTTTATAGGTTAGAGTTCAGAAACCAGTTAGAAAACAAGTTTCCTCTCTAAATGAACATTCGAGTAATTGTGGTAATTATTCCACTAGACACACACAATCAAAGATGTCATCAATTCCAGTCACATTGTTTCACAGTTCAGCTTCAGAACAATGTTGTTAGAACTGGTAACAAGTACAACATGTAGCAGCCGTTAGGTTCACTAGCTTATCCACAGCATAGCATCTTAGCTCCAATAGTTTAGCTAGCAGGGAGCATCGTAGCTCCACTAGCTCAGCCACACAGAGCAGCCGTTACCTTCACTAGCTTACCAACAACATAGCATCTTAGCTTCATTAGCTTAGCTAGCAGAGAGCATCTTAGCTAACTAGCTTAGCTAGCTCCCCGGCTCCTCCGGGACTGACCTGCTTTGTGCAGCCGGACTTCGGGCTTCATCACGGCATCGAGCAGCCTCCTCTGGCGGCAGACCTCCCGCTCGGACCGCTCCACTCGGTCCTCGTACTCCGCCACGGTTTCCTCAAACACAGCGACGATCTCCGCCGTTAGCCGCTCGGTGAGCATCGCTCTCAGCGCCGGGACTCGAGCCGGTTCTTCTCCTTTCTCCAGCCGCAGCAGGAAGTGTTCAGCGGCCGCGCGGATCCGCTCATGTACCGACACCCGCAGCAGCTGCACGGCGGACATTGTCCTCCTTTCTGCCGCTTTGAGTCTCGGAGCGGACAAAGAGAGCCAGCGGCAGGTAAACAGAGACACCGCGTTCAGAGCCAACAGCGACCCCTGCTGGACTTGACGTAAACATGTCTCGATGCCCGCACCGTGTCAACTGTCGTGAGTCTCTACTGTTTATGAAATGCGTTGTGCTCATTGGACAGTCACTATCATCTCAGGTGCATGATGGGATACGAGTCCACAGTAAGGATCACTGAACAGTCGAACATGTCAGTTCAGTGGATGCAAAACTTTGACTCTGTGTATTTGTGTCTGTTATTAAACTTTATAGTTTACAACATTCAGATCTTTCAGGTTTGGACTCATTCTTCTTTTTTCACTAAATGTTGACAGCCGGTACAAAAAGGTTTTTCTTGAGGACGTGTGACTAGAGGGAACCAGACCTGATGGATCCACATGAGGGCTCCAGTAAAACCTGGAGACCTGAAGGACGTCACAGCTGAATAACCACAAGACATTTGAACTCTTCCACCAACTGTTCTTTAAAATACATTTGTAGGTAAAACCCACTTACAGTTTTTATGAAAATTGTGACGTTCACCAATGTTTTCTAATCTTGTATTTGTTCGTATGTAAATGTTTTTGTATTAATATAGAGCTTTTCGCTAACATCTTGCCCAAGGACACTTTGGCATGCAGATGGGTCAGACTGGGGATCGACCTGCCGACCTTCAGGTTGGAGGACGACCACTCTACCCCCTCAGCCACAGCCGCCCTATGTGAGAACAGAATCTTCTCACACTGAAAAGAACTCAGACAACTGAAATACATAATCACCTATTGTGTTTTTTACTTTGAATTCAACAGTTGCATTATAATATTTAAATAACAATAATATTTGATAATTCTTATTTTAAACGACACGTTCAGTGCATGTTGTCATAGTTTTTAACATGTTGTAGAAGAGCACACACACACACACACCATAAATTTACGAAAACGTTATTCATCAATATAACAACACAGAGAAAAACAACTGTGCAGCTTCAGATGGGGTAGGTTAGGGTTAGGGTCAGGGGTCGAGTTAGGGTTAGGGTTTTTAATCTTCAGCTGAATCTTCTCAGTCAACGGTTCTCGTCTCTGAGGCGAGGAAGAGGAACTGTCCCTCCAGACTCCGTCAGACCAGGTCCAACGCACCTGATGATGCAAGCAGGTCTGTGCCAGGACGGTCCTGATTGGTGGAGATTGAGGATCCCTGTTGATCGGAGCTCCTCCTCCTCCGACCATCCAGCTGTTTGCCCAGAGACGCATGAGAAACCTGCAGCTTTCATTTGAAAGGAGGAGTGGCCATTTTATCTTCACCATGTTTTCTTCTGTTTATGCTTAATTATGAAGTTTAGTTATTAGATTTATTGATTTTTGGATTGATTATGAAAACATTTAGTTTCAAAACAGTTAATTGTTAAGATAATAGGTTATTCTCCATCTATGTTTTAGACATTGTAAAGATAAACTCCAGTTAGTCACACTAGAGAAACGGTTCTGTTGGGGAGACATCATGTTGTCTCAGCCACTGATTGACAGGGCATAATAAATTATTTTTATAATATTAAAATACACATTCAAAGTGTTTTTTTTAACAAATGTTCTAACTAGAGTCAACTCCAGAAATTCATATCAACAGCACAGAGCTTCTCCAGAGTTTGTTTCACAGCTGAACAACTCAGCAGCAGGTTTCCTCAGACTCGTTCAGCATCAGATCCTCCTCAGGGTTCAGGTGAGAGGAGGAGCAGCCGGGGGGGGGGGGAGCAGACACACACAGGAAGTGACCTGGTACCTCATGTGATCATGTTTACATCACCTGACACGTCATCAGCTCTGATCACCACAAACTCTCTACACATCTTCATCTGTGTCTTCATCGTGTGTCAGCTCTTCTTCACCAGAGAGGTTTGTTTCTTCATGTTTGTGTCCCCCCCTCACTCAGTGAATCAGTGGAGGATCCTCTGCTGTTCACACTCCTCCTGGATTCAGACCTTACACAGGAGTGGAGGAGGAGGAACTGAGTGTGATCCTCCAGAGAAGAGTTGGGTGGAGGAGTCCACTCGACTGAGTCATGGTCTTGTAACCAATGTCTCTTGATGACGGGACTTGAGCTGTTTGACAAACGTGAGCTGGACCTCTAACATCTTTCCTCTGCAGTGAGGGAACAACACGACGTGGGCCCTGGTTCATCAGCCTCCACCTGCTGCTGTGCTTTGCCTGAATGGAACTCCTCAGCCTGGTTCTCCTGACGTTCTGCGGCGTGCAGCTTCATGTGTCTCTTCAGATGTCCTGTGACAGTGAAGCGTTTGCCGCAGACTGAGCAGCTGAAGGGTTTCTCTCCTGTGTGAATTCTCATGTGAATTTTGAGGCTTCCCTTTTGAGCACAACTTTTACCACAAACGCTGCAGCTGAACGGCTTCTCTCCTGTGTGAACCCTCATGTGTTTGGTCAGGTCTCCTTTTTCAGCACAACACTTTCCACAGAAGGGACAGCTGAACGGCTTCTCTCCCGTGTGAACCCTCATGTGTTTCTTCAGGTCCGTTTTCTGAGCACAACCTTTACCGCAGATGGAGCAGTTGAACGGTTTCTCCCCTGTGTGATACTTCATATGTCTGCTGAGATGTTCCTTCACATGAAAACTTTTGCTACACACTGAGCAGGTAAATGGTTTCTCTCCTGTGTGGATTCTCATGTGTCTCGTCATGTTTCCTCTTCCACTAAAGCTCTTCCCGCAGAATAAGCAGCTGTACGGCTGCTCTCCTGTGTGACACCTCATATGGGCCGTCAACGAGCCACTGTCTTTGAAGGATTTGTCACAACCTGTGCAGGGAAACGGCCTCTCGCCCGTGTGGTCTCGGATGTGTCTGTTCAAGTTTCCTTTAAGGCTGAATCTTTTACCGCAGAAGGAGCAGGGGAAGGGTCTCTCCTTCACTGAGGTCCCTGCATCAGTTCCAGGTGCTTCACAGTTTGGATCATTCTCGTTACCTGACTGATCTTCATTGGAATGTGTCCAATCACAGTCACTTTCATCAGTTTCTGTAGAAACTAACGAATTATCTTCACTAACAGGTTGTAAATGTCCCTCAGGACCTGAGTTCCTGGCTGGTCCTGGTCCTGGTCCTGTTCCTCCACCGTTCACCTCAGTCTGACTCTGATGAAGCTGTGACGACTGAGGTGTCTCTTCATCTTCTTCACTCTTCAAAGCGCCAGGAATCAATGTGAACTTGATATCAGCCTCCTCCAGCTGCTCTCCCTCCTCATGGCTCCACGGTTCCTCCTGTTCCTCTTTAATGTGGGGGGGCTCTGGGTCCTCCTGGTCCACATGGGGGCTCCACTGCTGCTGCTCAGGGGGAACCTCTGCATTACTCAGCACCAGCTGCTGGACGTCTGCCGGACCCACTGAAACATAAATGCACATGTTTATCATTTCAGAGATTCATGAAGTGTTTTTAAAAAGTTGTGTTTTTGTAGTTTAATGTCAAATGTTGTGATTTTTCAACGACAGCATTCAGGAAACAGAGATGTTGAGGTTGTTCAGAGTTACTGTTCTTTTTTGAGGCCAAATAAACAAAGTAGGTGACTAACAGAGCAGAACAGGGCGAGTGGAAGCTGGTTAGCTGCTCACGCTGTTTTCAAACTTGCAGCTAAAATCCAGAGAATCGTCTCCAGAGTTTGTTTCACAGCTGAACAACTCAGCAGGTGGCTTTTACACAGACTCGCTCAGCATCAGAACCTCCTCATGGTTCAGGTGAGAGGTGGAGCAGCCGGGGGGGGGGCAGCAGACACACACAGGAAGTGACCTGGTACCTCTGCTGCAGAGGTCATGTGATCATGTTCACAGGACCACATACTCTCTCTCTTCTTCGTCTGTGTCTTCGAGGGATGCGGTCCTCAGGAGGAAGGAAGATGGCTGCGTGGAGTCAAAGCTTCAATTCACCCGAAGAGCAAACTGAGGCAAATCTGATCGCCCACGATCGTCTCACGTTCTTCAGTCAGAGACCAACAACGTGTTTCTCTGTAAACTCTGCAAATCAGAGACTGACAGAGCAGCACAGGTGTGAAGCCAGAGCTCTTCAAGCAGAATCACCAGGGGAGAGTTCTAAAGATGGCCGCTGGAACACGGAGCGTCATTTATTCCGATCATCAACACGTGGAATGGAAGAGGAAAGACCTATAACACCAGAGATCATCTGAGCTGCACGACTCCAGTGGTGAAGTGAATCTGAGTTTTATAGAACCTGAGGGTGCAGGGTTTGGAATGAGACCCGAGGTGAAGTGGTCACCCCTCACCTCCAACATGTGAGCAGAGGTTAGTGGATCAGGAGACAAGTGGTTTGTTTAAATGTTTTGTCTTTTACATGCAATGTTTACAAGGTTTAATATTTTAAATATAACAAAAAGAGGATTCTGTTTCTCTACCTGGCTTCATAAAGACAAAATTAATATTTAAAACCTCACAAACATCAGCTCTGCTCTTCAAGGATCTGAAAGAAGACGAGCGGAGGCCATTCTTTTTAAATCTGTCCCCATGTCCTCTCTGAAGTCGAGGGTTAGGGTCACAAGACAAATCTGGAAACTGTCTGTCTCCACAGTAAACATGTACTTCACAGGATGAAGCTGCTGAAGGGTCAGAGTATTGAAGTATGTGAGGTTCTCCCTCGCTAACACTCCCAGTACACCAGCACCAGTGAGTGAAGCAGCTGCAGTCTGTGGCACTGGGAGCACTTTACTGGTCAGGTTGGTTCTGTTGGGCTCCAGCAGCTGACAGAGGTTCATCCTCTGAGGAGAATCTAGATCTTTCAGAGGCTCATCAGAGGAGCTCAGAGGATCTCGTGGGTCTCTGAAGAACCTGGTCCTCCTCAGAGACCCGAACCACAACCAGATCCACGTTCCTCCAGGAACATGATGTCATGGTTCAAAGGAAGGGCTGGTCAGGGGGCGGGCCTCAGACTGTTTGATCTCTTATCTCCAACTGAACCTGGAGCAGGTTACCATGGTGATTTACCACGACAACTGGACGAGCTTCATAGAACCGGAAGTTCCCTGATGACCCAGAATCCTGCTTCTCAGTTCAGACCTCAGACATTTAGATCAACTCCTGTTAGCAGAGCAGACGCTAGCTAGCGTTAGCCTGTGGGCTCCTCCCGCGACTGACCTGCTCTGTGCAGCCGGACTTCGGGCTTCATCACGGCATCGAGCAGCCTCCTCTGGCGGCAGACCTCCCGCTCGGACCGCTCCACTCGGTCCTCGTACTCCGCCACGGTTTCCTCAAACACAGCGACGATCTCCGCCGTTAGCCGCTCGGTGAGCATCGCTCTCAGCGCCGGGACTCGAGCCGGTTCTTCTCCTTTCTCCAGCCGCAGCAGGAAGTGTTCAGCGGCCGCGCGGATCCGCTCATGTACCGACACCCGCAGCAGCTGCACGGCGGACATTGTCCTCCTTTCTGCCGCTTTGAGTCTCGGAGCGGACAAAGAGAGCCAGCGGCAGGTAAACAGAGACACCGCGTTCAGAGCCAACAGCGACCCCTGCTGGACTGGAGGACGACGAGGAACCCAAAGTACTGATCATGGTACTCATACAGTGATGAGTACTCATGGTCTTAAAGTACAAGACAGTAAAGTAGAAATACTGCATTACAAGTAAAACTACCAAGACAGTAAAGTAGAAATACTCCATTACAAGTAAAACTACAAAGACAGTAAAGTAGAAATACTCCATTACAAGTAAAGCTACTAAGACAGTAAAGTAGAAATACTCCATTACATGTAAAACTACTAAGACAGTACAGTAGAAATACTCCATTACAAGTAAAACTACCAAGACAGTAAAGTAGAAATACTCCATTTCAAGTAAAACAATTGAAAAAGTAGAGTAGAAATACTTCATTACAAGTAAAACTACTAAGACAGTAAATTAGAAATACTGCATTACAAGTAAAGCTACAAAGACAGTAAAGTAGAAATACTCCATTACAAGTAAAGCTACTAAGACAGTAAAGTAGAAATACTCCATTACATGTAAAGCTACTAAGACAGTAAAGTAGAAATACTCCATTACAAGTAAAACTACTAAGACAGTAAATTAGAAATACTGCATTACAAGTAAAGCTACAAAGACAGTAAAGTAGAAATACTCCATTACAAGTAAAACTACTAAGACAGTAAATTAGAAATACTGCATTACAAGTAAAGCTACAAAGACAGTAAAGTAGAAATACTGCATTACAAGTAAAGCTACTAAGACTGTACAGTAGAAATACTCCATTACAAGTAAAGCTACTAAGAAGGTACAGTAGAAATACTCCATTACATGTAAAGCTACTAAGACAGTAAAGTAGAAATACTCCATTACAAGTAAAACTACTAAGACAGTAAATTAGAAATACTGCATTACAAGTAAAGCTACAAAGACAGTAAAGTAGAAATACTGCATTACAAGTAAAACTACAAAGACAGTAAAGTAGAAATACTCCATTACAAGTAAAACTACTAAGACAGTAAATTAGAAATACTGCATTACAAGTAAAGCTACAAAGACAGTAAAGTAGAAATACTCCATTACAAGTAAAGCTACTAAGACAGTAAAGTAGAAATACTCCATTACATGTAAAGCTACTAAGACAGTAAAGTAGAAATACTCCATTACAAGTAAAACTACTAAGACAGTAAATTAGAAATACTGCATTACAAGTAAAGCTACAAAGACAGTAAAGTAGAAATACTCCATTACAAGTAAAACTACTAAGACAGTAAATTAGAAATACTGCATTACAAGTAAAGCTACAAAGACAGTAAAGTAGAAATACTGCATTACAAGTAAAACTACAAAGACAGTAAAGTAGAAATACTCCATTACAAGTAAAGCTACTAAGACAGTAAAGTAGAAATACTCCATCACAAGTAAAACTACTAAGACAGTAAATTAGAAATACTGCATTTCAAGTAAAGCTACAAAGACAGTAAAGTAGAAATACTGCATTACAAGTAAAACTACAAAGACAGTAAAGTAGAAATACTCCATTACAAGTAAAGCTACTAAGACAGGAAAGTAGAAATACTCCATTACATGTAAAGCTACTAAGACAGTAAAGTAGAAATACTCTAAGTCTCTGTCTCATGTGATGGTGAGTCTTTTAATTATACTATCTTTTTGCAAGGCACGATGGGAACGATGAAGAACCTTCTTGTGCTTTAATGCAGATTTAGTGAAGAGGTGAAATGTGTGTGAACAGAGTGAGAGTAGATCAAGTAGGTAAAGGTCAAGAGGCAGGTCAAAGGTCATCCTGTCATACATAAACACAGACAGTGTGGCTACATCATGCATAAGCAGAACACATAGTACAGTATGATTATATATTTATCCATTACACTCTGTCTCTGTGTCTCTGTCTCCCTCCCACGTGACTAATTAAGGAAATGGTTGGCGGGTCATGTGTGCGATTCAAAATAAAAGGGGCCGCGAAACACAATGGATTCCCCCTCACACTACCTGTCTTGGGACTTTATCGTGCTTTTGCTTGCAAAATATTCTAGAATATTGGGGGGGGGGGAATAATTTATTTCCTAACGTGTAAAAACTTGCGGTATCTTTTCTTTGTACCAGCTTCATCTGTGTCCTGTGAAAGGATATTTTCTAGAGCTGGCGAAATTATTTCTGAAAAAGAAGCCGACTGAAACGCAGAACTGTTGAGAAACTGTTTTTAAATAAAAATAAATAAACTGTTATCCCTATTGTACGTGATACATTTGTCCTCACACACACACAAGCACATTCACAAGCCTCTCACCAATTTGTTTCCACTTTCCCTTTTGACCCCGCCGATGTATTATAAAGACAGACACCATATTAATAACTTCATAATTCATTCATTGGCATCACAAACATCATTCATTCTTTCATTCAATTCAAAGCTTCACACACCAAAGATATAGTTTCATTATAATTACATTTACATAAAATGTCCACCTGATGGCGCAGTAGAGCAAATTAAGCTTCGGCCCATGAGCGAACCAATTGGATGGAAAGCTTCAAAGCTTCATGAAGCTTCATCTCGCCATCACTTGTTATCACCACAGCGTTCACCGACCTCCTGTATAAAAGTAACGTGTATGTTAACGATCCATGTCTGCTCTGGTCTTAGTTAGTAGTCGGGGTGCAACGATTAATCAACGCAGTCGACAAAGATCGATGTCAAACAGTCGCCGACGAATTGAAACGTCGATGATTCGTTGGTTACGTGGTAGAGCGTTTGTGACGAGCAGCGGAACTTCACCATAACCAGCCCGAAAAAATACAACCTGCTATATTTGTAAGGTGGACCTGCTCTCCATGGATCAGAACACGAGCATTTGAAGAGGAGGAGGTTTGTCATCGTAACGAAGACGATGCCGACTGGCCTCGGTCAGATAGCCTGTGAGCTAGCTCCATATAAAAACAGAGTTGACTTGACAACTCCCTCGATACCTGTGAGCAGGATTCTAGAATCCATCACAAGAATATAGTTTAAACTTTAGTCCGAAGAAGACTAGTTTTTGTTTGTTGATGTTTTTATTGCTGATACTTTCCCTGTCCTTTACTTTATAGAAAATGGCTACTTGATTTCTAATTTATGTTTAGTATCGGCACTTGGCCTGTTCTTGGTTTACAGGAAAAAGGGAAACTTGACTTTAAATGTATTTCTTTAAATTAGCACTTTGCTTATCCTTGGTTTTAAATGGACAAACATAGATTTGGCTTTGTATCAATAATAGCCTAATATGCAGCAAAGTTTATTAAAATAAATGTTTGCATGAAGTGTTGATTGTTATTGTCTTCATTTTCAGTCATCACATGCCGTGAACAGCCTCAAGCTCAAGTGAAAAGCTGAGGGCTTCAGATTCACCGCAGGACGGTTAAACACGGCTAACTACCAGAGGAGCCACGGTTACATTGACGTCAATAAAATCTAACCAGACGAACTCACTAACTTCAGCACTGCCTATAAAGTTAATAATTCAGACTCACAAATTGACTCGTAGCTGGATAGGAAATACCCAGGGTCACCTGAGGCAGATGATCACCAGCCTCCATGTGGAGTTCATCAGGACGATAGAGGGTTCAGTGAAGCCCGATAACGAGGACATATCCTGTCTATGTACAACAGGGCCCAGGTATGTGCTGACCCACTCTGATGCTGGTGATCAGATCCCCTGAGACACATGGTCACAGCCCCTGAAGGTCCTGGAGCTGATGAGGTTACGACCTCAGTGTGGTTGGTTTTCTCATGAATTCCCTGTTGAATAACTGAACACAGTTAAAAGACCGTTGGTTTAGACTCACCTGGGCAGAACCTGTCGTGGTTTCCCCGGGGTACACACTGGGCGGAGCCTGAGAGAGAGTCTCAAAGAACAGCTAAGTTTACAGCTGCTGGATTCACTGCAGCTGTTACAGCAAGTAGCAACGAGGACATCGTTATTAAGCTCATCAGTTATTTGCCCACATCTGATGAAGCTGGATATAATAGAACGTTTCAGCCCCAACTTCTCAGTCGCTCTGACATCTGCTGCAAGAAGAGTAACAAGGCTGGAATTAAAGTGTTAAAGTGTTTTCACCAAATTTAGTTTATCTACATATGAATACATGTATTCCATTTAGTTTAAGATCCAAAGACTTAAGCCAATTCCAAGCATCACAACAATTCATCAACATCAGTTAAGAGGTATTTTCAAAAGAGATATGAAGAAAATCAAAAACCACAGTTCTCTACGGCTGAACTCTCTCTTTACACAAAGCTCAGATTCAAGCCTGAGTAAAATGAAAGTGAAGATGGTCGTGAAATAGAAGCTGATTTGACAAGACGTGGAAAAAGCGAGACAAAGACCCAGAAGGTGAATATTGCACAATCATAAACAATTATCAACAGTATCGAGCCCCATACGGGTCACTGCATTGTTTTATTAATACACTTTGGAGAACAAAGAATTTCTTAAAGGGGACACATAATGTCCATTCTACCACAGTTGATATGGCTCCTTGGGGTCTTAATGAAATTTCATATTTTGGTCAAAATACCACAAGGATCATTTAAAACAGCTCTCCTCAGATTGACCCGTTTTGAGTGTCCCGACCCCTCACCCCCGATGAGCCTGGCTGTGAGAGCCCCAGCTCCCCAGCGCAGCCCCGCAGTGGGAGCAGTGGGAGCAGTGGGAGCTGGCGCAGCAGCAGCATCCTTCCACACTGTTGAGTGAACGTTTAGAGGTGTCCCAGGGGTCCCTTGTTTATGCGGCAACCTAAATGTCTGTCGGGTAGCAGCAGCGAGCTAACCGGCCGGTGGAGCCCGGTTAGCGTTAGCTCGCTCGTCCAAGGCCACGTAGCGAGACTCCCTACATGGGCATGGTGTGACTATGACGGTTCTTTCGGTCGTAATCCCATTGGACGCACTCTAGCGTGTCGTTTCTGACATAGAGGAACCACAACAAATCGCGGGAGTTGTTTTTCTCCAGTGTTCGGGACGGTGGACATGCCAGATACCACATTAACATGTAGAAGCACTACAAAAATGGAATTTACATAATATGTCCCCTTTAACACTTACAGGAGGTTTGTAGGTGTCTGTGTTTAAACCAGACTGAGGTTCCATTGTGTACTTCTAACCAACTTCCCTGTCTTCAGTCTCTGCTTCAGAAGATTCATCAGTCTTTACAGAGTAAGACCAATCAGGGCCTGAGTTCCTGGCTGGTTCTGGTCCTCCACAGTCCTCTCTGCTCCCCTCACTCTGATTCTGATGAAGCTCTGAAGTCTCACCGATACACTGGTGGTTCTTTTGCTGATAAATCCAACTAAATCTTTTCTTGCAAACGCTGCAGCTGAATGGTTTCTCTCCGGTGTGAAGTCGTGCGTGTATCTGCAGACTATCCTTTCGGCTAAAACTTTGACCACACTCAGAGCAGCTAAATGGTTTCTCTCCTGTATGACTCCTTAGATGTGCCACCAGATTGGCCTGGTAACTAAATCTTTGACCACACTCGGAGCAGGTGAAGGGTTGATCTCGTGTGTGAATCCTTTCATGTATCTGCAGACGGCTCTTATGGTTAAATCGTTTACCACACTCAGAGCAGCTGAATGGTTTCTCTCCTGTGTGATTCCTCATGTGTGCCTGCAGACCAGCCTGGTGATGATATCTCTTACCACACTCAGAGCAGGTGAAGGGTTTCTCTCCTGTATGGATCCTCATGTGTGACCTCAGATATTCCTTTTGACCAAATGTCTTACCACACTCAGAGCAACTGAATGGTTTCACTCCTGTATGAGTTGTCCCATGTTTCTGCAGTTGACGCTTTAGCCGAAATATTTTACCACATTCAGAGCAACTAAATGGTTTCTCCCCTGTGTGCACTGACATGTGAGTCAGCATTTCTCCCTTTATCCGAAATCTTTTACCACAGTCGGAGCAGCAAAAGGGTTTCTCTCCAGTATGAATTTTCATATGAGTCTTCAGATGTTCCTTTCGGGTAAATCTTTTACCACAGTCAGAGCAACTAAAAGGTTTCTCTCCAGTATGAACTGTAAAATGTGTCTTCAGATAGTCCTTTCTACTGAATGTCTTACTACACTCAGAGCAGTTGAATGGTTTCTGGTCTGTTTTGCATCGTGGATCACTTACAGGCTGAGGTTCCCTGGTCTCCATCCAATTCTCATCACTGTCTGCAGTCTCAGAAGACTCTTCAGTCTGAGGACCTGGTTGTAAATGTCCCTCAGGACCTGAGTTCCTGGCTGGTTCCGGTTCTGGTCCTCCACAGCTTGCTCTCTTCTCCTCAGTCTGACTCTGATGAAGCTGTGACGACTGAGGTGTCTCTTCATCTTCCTCACTCTTCATAGCGACAGGAATCAGTGTGAACTTGATGTCAGCCTCCTCCACTCCTTGAAGCTGCTCTCCCTCCTGCTTGGTCCACGGTTCCTCCTGTTCCTCTTTAATGTGGGGGGGCTCTGGGTCCTCCTGGTCCACAAGGGGGCTCCACTGCTGCTGCTCAGGGGGAACCTCTTCTTTACTCAGCACCAGCTGCTGGACGTCTGCGGAGAGAGAGAGAGGTTTGGTGTCACAATACCAACTTTATGGTTCAGATTCCAATACTTTAAAGTTAACCCTACTTTTCTTAAAGAAGAGCGTAGCGCTATCTGAGCCAGTGGCTCCAGACTTCAGTCGTTTGTGAGGCTAATGTCATTTATGTTCATTATTTCATGCAGAATAAGTTTTGCTCTTGTTTGCTCTTGTGCACGTTGGTGTTTTCTTTCACAATAGGTAAGTAGCCTTTATTTTATGGTATGGTGTACTTATGTACTTATATTGGTACTGAAGGTTCGCCCGAATGGAGGAATATAAGGTTCCCGGGGAACACTGGCAGAGGGACATTCTGTCTATGTCCACAGCTTTTAATAAGTCACATCTGAGGCTTTATATTCATTCAGTGTAACTTTCATTCTCCTTTGATCTCACCGTACTTTCTATTTTCTATTCTCTGAAATTTTAATTTAACTAAAAGGATTTGAATTTGACCTGCCTATTTACATTTGTGTCTTTTACACTTTGTATTAATGCTTTTAAAGATTTAGGAGAATTCTGATCAACTTCTTGATGCAACTGGTGACGTGCAGCTCACTTTAAATTTACTTTAGAGCCACAACTCTCAAATGATTCTTGATCTAGCACAGAGCATCTTAGCTTCACTAGCTTAGCTAGCACAGAGCATCTTAGCCTCCCTAGCTTAGCTAGCACTGAGCATCTTAACTTCATTAGCTTAGCTAGCACAGAGCATCTTATTTTCACTAGCTGAACAAGCACAGCACATTTTAGCTTCACTAGCTTAGCTAACACAGAGCATCTTAGCTTCACTAGTTTAGCTAACACAGAGCATCTTAGCTTCACTAGTTTAGCTAACACAGAGCATCTTAGCTTCACTAGCTTACCTAGCACAGAGCATCTTAGCTCCACTAGCTCAGCTAGCTCCCCGGCTCCTCCGGGACTGACCTGCATTGTGCAGCCGGACTTCGGGCTTCATCACGGCATCGAGCAGCCTCCTCTGGCGGCAGACCTCCCGCTCGGACCGCTCCACTCGGTCCTCGTACTCCGCCACGGTTTCCTCAAACACAGCGACGATCTCCGCCGTTAGCCGCTCGGTGAGCATCGCTCTCAGCGCCGGGACTCGAGCCGGTTCTTCTCCTTTCTCCAGCCGCAGCAGGAAGTGTTCAGCGGCCGCGCGGATCCGCTCATGTACCGACACCCGCAGCAGCTGCACGGCGGACATTGTCCTCCTTTCTGCCGCTTTGAGTCTCGGAGCGGACAAAGAGAGCCAGCGGCAGGTAAACAGAGACACCGCGTTCAGAGCCCACAGCGACCCCTGCTGGACTGGAGGACGACGAGGAACCCAAAGTACTGATCATGGTACTCATACAGTGATGAGTACTCATGGTCTTAAAGTACAAGACAGTAAAGTAGAAATACTGCATTACAAGTAAAACTACCAAGACAGTAAAGTAGAAATACTCCATTACAAGTAAAACTACAAAGACAGTAAAGTAGAAATACTCCATTACAAGTAAAGCTACTAAGACAGTAAAGTAGAAATACTCCATTACATGTAAAACTACTAAGACAGTACAGTAGAAATACTCCATTACAAGTAAAACTACCAAGACAGTAAAGTAGAAATACTCCATTATAAGTAAAACTACTAAGACAGTAAAGTAGAAATACTCCATTACAAGTAAAACTACTAAGACAGTAAAGTAGAAATACTCCATTATAAGTAAAACTACTAAGACAGTAGAGTAGAAAAAGTCATAAAAAGGGTTAGGTTAATGGTGAAAGGCTATTAATGTTTCATTTTTGATTTACCATCACTGACCCAATATGTCATTACAATAGACAGCATTTAATGTTCTAATGTAGTTATTATGATCTGCATTTTCACATTTTACTCAAACACAACAAATTACAAGGCGATTAATTACACATTTTGAACGTCTGTCATCAAAAGCAACATTATTTTAATTTTTCAAGTTGTACTTGGTAACCTTGGAGATGTACTTGAAATGACTGGTTAGCAAGGGAAGTATATCCGTGCATTGGACTGGTTTTAACAGGATAAACCAGTCTCAACATCCCTGTCCATGGAGTCGTTGTCAGTTAACTGAATAAAAAAATAGTCTATTTTAAATGTTCTTATGGATGTTAGTATATTTAGATAAGAGTCCTCAGAGAATGCCTATGAGCCTGTCATTCAGAAAACATTTGGGCCAAAGTCCACTTCAGATATTAAATAAAACTGTAAATGGTTTACATGAAATTGGAAAGTAACATTTTGTGAGTCTCTCTTTGCTGTCGTTTTGAGGTATTTCATTTACCTTGGTACAGTCGTGGTCAATAAATTGATACATTAGCACGGGCATCTCACTGCATCATTGCTGTCATGGAGCTGTTCACCAGCTTATGTCGAATTTAAGGCTAAATTTAGATATTAAAGTCATTTAAGGTTAAAATGTACATTTCTCCTTTGGTTTAACACAGTTAACTCAGGCACAGTATCAGGCAAACTGCAACTGATACTGGGAATAGAGTCTCTGAGTTCTTATCGATACATAGACACCAGGATCAGGCTTATGGATCTAATAGATGTGACCGTCTGGCATCAAGGGCAGTTGTCTGTAATCAATGCAGCATCAAAGGAAACACAAGCAGCTGCCATCAGTCGCTTTGAGCCAGCCCGTACTGCAGTGCCCCGGGTCACAGTGGAACAGTAGAACAGTGGAACATTAGAACAGTAGAACAGTGGAACAGTGGAACAGTAAAACAGTGGAACAGTAGAACAGTGGAACAGTGGAACAGTGGAACAGTAGAACAGTGGAACAGTGGAACAGTGGAACAGTGGAACAGTGGAACAGTAGAACAGTAGAACAGTGGAACAGTAAAACAGTGGAACAGTAGAACAGTGGAACAGTGGAACAGTGGAACAGTAGAACAGTAGAACAGTGGAACAGTGGAACAGTGGAACAGTAGAACAGTGGAACAGTGGAACAGTGGAACAGTAGAACAGTGTAGAACCCTAGCGGCGGTTCCATGGAGATCGTCCACGTCTACACGAAGCTCCGCCAAGAGCTCGGACGCCAGTGTCTGTTCTCGGACCGGCCTGCTGAGCTGCTGCTGGACCTGCTCCCGGACCCGAGTCTGGGTCTGGAGTTCATCCCGAAAAACCCCAGAGAACAGGCCCAGGGGCTGGACTGCAACATGTCCGAGCACCAGGTGAGACCCCCCTGCCACCGGCATCACCCGTGTGGAGTCTAATGGCACCTCCACACGGTGTCAGTTACCCCCGTCCGTCCGTCTGTTCACCTGTGTAGTGGCGGACAGGTAGAGAAGGGTGTCATCCACATAACAATGGAAAATTAATGTTCAGGAAGTAAGTAGATGATAAACAGAAGGGGCTCCAGGAGCGAGCCCTGGGGAACACCAGTAGTGACAGGACTTGGCTGGTCAATGCCACTGGAGAAAGAAATGTATGTCCTTGAAATGACAGGTGACAGATTACATCTACAGGTGAACACGGAGCGCTTCCAGTCCAACAGCTGTGGGATCAACCATGTGGAGGGGGGGTGGCCGAAAGACGTCAACCCTGAGGAGATGGAACAAACCATCCGTTTCAGGAAGAAGGTGGAAAAAGACGAGAGCTTCATCAGCAGCATTCTGCAGCTGTCCAGTGTAAGATCCACCTCCACCCTGTTCTCTTCAGTCCACATCCACCCGTCCACCTCAGATGTCACCATGTGATCTTATGGTTTTTTCCAGGTAATGGAGCACTGCATCAGACAGAACAATGCTGTGGACATCTACCAGGAGTACCTGGAGGAGGAGGAGGAAGTGGAGGGAAGTCAGGAGTCGCCTTCCGCCAAGACTATCAATGTTTTTAGGTGCAACTGTCACCAACTGATGGACAGAAGGTGACCGATTGATCGCTGAGGATCTTTTGCTCATTGCATTCCCTCTCCTTTGTGCCTACAGAGATCCTAACGAGGTGAAACGTACCATCACCGGTCTGTCCTGGCATCCCGACAGCGGCAGAAAGCTGGCGGCCGCCTACTCCTGCCTGGAGTTCCAGAAAACCTCCAAAGACATGAGCCTGGACTCCTACATCTGGGACATTGGTAGGTCAGAAAGCAGCTGGATTTAAAAGGACCACAGATTCCAGTCTGTTCACAGATGGATGTTGTGTGTTTCAGAGAACCCAGACAGACCAGAGATGACACTCAAGCCGACATCTCCACTTATCTGTCTGAATTATAATCCTAAAGATCCACACATTCTGGTAGGAGGCGGCTTCAATGGACAGATCGGTACGTTCAGGGACTGACAGGCGGGATTTTCTGTCTGTGACCAGGTTTATAAAGAGGTGTTTGTTTTAGCGTACTGGGACACCCGGAGAGGCAGCCAGCCTGTGGAGATCTCCTCTGTGGAGCAGAGTCACAGGGACCCGGTCTACAAAATCGTCTGGCTGCAGTCCAAGACCGGAACTGATGCGTTCTCTGCCTCCACGGACGGACAGGTAGACTCAAACATATCAGGCTGAAGAGGCCCAAATAGGGTTAGGGAACTAATCTGAAAATAAACTTCTACTACAAGTCCCTTCTCTCCGTCAGATTCTATGGTGGGATGTTCGCAAGTTGAGCGAGCCCACAGAGCGTCTGGTTCTGGACCTGGGCCGGGAGGGGGACCTCAATCGGGCTCTAGGGGCCATCTCACTGGAGTTTGAATCCACCATGGTGAGTTTCTGTTACACAGCATGGAGCTCAAGATGTGACAAGGGCCTCATGTACTGGGTCTTTGAGCACTGCTGTTTGAGAAATGCAAACCAGCTGTCATCTTACGATTCATTAGCAGAAGCAGAGGAAGGACTTATTAATGCATTATAATAAAAGACAATTCAGACATTTATGACATAAATCAAATGGTAAACAAGTTCAATAAATGTTTTGTAAATGTAGTTCCTAGTCTTGCAATATTCAGAAACAAAGGACGATAATGCAGACGGAAACACAACAATGGATAATGTTGGAAGTATTTTTCTTTAAAGCTTGATGAGGTGGAAGAAATGATTTGATAAAATACATTTTTGCTGAATCTTGAAAAGACAAACTTCATGATATTTAGTAACCGAAAAAAAAAACATTGACGCATCAATAAATATTGAAGGTATTGAAATTTGTAGAGTTAATGATAGATGAGCTCACATAAATTTACACAAAGTTGAAAATATCTAAGACAAAGTAAAGGATTTGTTAGATAATAAGAATCATCAGTAGAAGTCGATCCATCAAACTGGTAGATAACAGTATTTAACAAATTATGAATAAAGCTCAAAAGAAAACTTTACCAACACACAGAGAAGGTTTGAAAAAAGGAAAAACTCTAAAGAAACAGAGATCTTTAAAAAAGGAGATTCAGAACATAACTGATGAACGTCTCATCCGAGGAATCAGTAGCTCAGCAGATTCTCAGACCCTGTGTTTGATTCCTCTGTCCTCGATGTCTCTGCAGCCGACTAAGTTCATGGTGGGGACGGAGCAGGGTGTGGTCGTCTCCTGTAACAGGAAGGCAAAGACACCGGCTGAGAAAATAGTTTGTACTTACGAGGGTCACCACGGACCCATCTACGCCCTGCAGAGGAATCCCTTCTTTCCCAAAAACTTCCTCACCGTGGGGGACTGGACGGCCCGAATCTGGTCTGAGGACATCAAGGAATCGTCCATCATGTGGACCAAGTAGGACACAGACCTTCCTCTTTACATCCTGCTCAGTTTGGGTCAAATTTAGAGCAGATTTTTGAATCCAGTGTTTCCTCAGATATCAGGTCTCGTTCCTGACAGACGCCTGCTGGAGCCCGGTCAGACCGTCTGTCTTCTTCACAGTGAAGAACGACGGTGTCTTGGACGTCTGGGACATCCTCCTCAAACAGAACAGCCCCACACTCAGTCTGCAGGTGCTCTTCTGTCCCCCACACAAATATAAAGGTCTTTGTTGCGGGTCGTTAATGTTGTTGTTTGTTGTCCCTCTTGTCGTCTGTGGTCCTCCTCAGGTGTGTGACCAGGCTCTGAACAGCCTTTGTGTCCAGGACAACGGCCGCTTGGTGGCGTGTGGTTCTCAGCAGGGCGAGGCCACGCTGCTGGACATCTGCTCTGGACTTTCGACGCTCCAGAAGAACGAGAAGAACCTGCTGTCTGCTGTGAGGAACACGGAACCACCTGTAGATACATGTTTCATCCCAAATCTGAGCTTTTAGAAAACTTTGTCCAGGGCGAAGCTGTTCAGAAACGCAATGTGTTGTTGTGTGGAGAGGGAACACTGAGGTTCAGGCCTGTGGTGTCACAGTGTTCCAGAGGTGCTCCTGCATGCTCCCCTGGGTCACATCATTAACAAGCATTTGTTTCTTTACATCTTCATACTGAAGACACACACTAGTTCCTGCCTGTTAAACCCACAGACCCTGGGACCCTGAGTTCTTTAAACCACTGACATTCTGAGATTAAGAGCTGGATGTCCAGAAGCTCTCTGCAGCTGAAGGCCAAACAAATACTGCCACCTGCTGGTCACTTACTGGATCAAATCAAACCCGCTGCAAAGAACCTTGTGTCCTGTTTGACAGCAAATCGACTTTAAAGCATCAAAGCTTCAAGTCACTTTTCTAAAAGTCAATCAATTAACTTTAAAGACATGGAGACAGCTTCTCATACTTTTATTCTATCACACCTTGACTCAACAGCCTCTTTACTTCTCTAACCCCAAAATCTATTGATGGACTCCAGGCTGTACAGAACTTAACCAGAACCTCAAATCATGAGCCCATCACAGCTGTTCACTGGCCCCATGGTTTTTTGAAAGATTTTACAGATTTACATTTTAAAGCTCTCCACGGCTTTTCTCCCAGCTGTATGTCAGACCTTTGAGTAATCTCCGAGCCTTCACGTACGTGCAGCTGTAGCAGGCGGGCAGAGCTTCCCAGATGTTCCACGGTGAAGATCAGGCTGAAACATCTCAGACGTAACTGTGTTTCTTTATTTGCAGATGTTTGAGCGCGAGACAAAGCGAGAGAAGATCCTAGAGGCTCGGCAGAGAGAGATTCGTCTGAAAGAGAGGAGTCGCTTGGAGCAGGGCAAAGAGGAGGAGGAAGGAGGTCAGGAGGAGGGAGAGGAGACTCCTGAAGAGCTGATCCTCAGAGCCGAGAGCGACTTCTCCAGCATGGTGGGGATGGAGCAGAGGAGGAGGAAGGAGGACGAGGACGGATAACAAGGTGCTTTTTATTCATCTCTTCGTTTGCTCATGTCTGTCCTTTGTCCTCTTTTTCCAGATGCAGGACTCTAGACACTTTTGGTTAAAACTAATCAACCCAAAACAATTCAGACATTTTGTACTCGAGCCTTAGAACCTTCAGTTGTTCTGTAGCAGATGAACTCCTCAGGTTTCAGATATTAAACAGTGAATCGTGTTTTTCGACTCAGCTGCAACAGTTTCCATCAAACTGACGTTTAAATATATGAACGATTCTGTTTTTTCAGGAGAAAGACGCCTGTGAAGAAGAATAAGTGAAAGACGAAGCAGAAACTTCAACAATAAAAACCATGAGCTCACTTCCTCTTGTTTTCTGTGGTCCTCCTCAGGTGTGACAGATCGCTGGTTCATGTAACGTTTACTCTACAAACCTTCTGATCTCAGATTCTATAATTCAGACTTTTTAGTTAAATGTTCATGTCTGTGCTGAAACACAAGTTGTCGTCTTTGTTCAGTTAAAAAATTCAGATTTCTAATAAACGCTTTTGTCTGGATCTCTCAATTTGACTGACACGGTCACATCAGGTGATCGTGACTCTAGCTGTAGTTCTACAGAGCAGCCACAGGGGGCACTGGGTTAAAGCAAACATCACCAAAGACCTTTAAAAACACATCTGAACAAACCTCAACGTTCATCGAGCTCACGTTTATTTGTTAAATCACTGACCTGGCTGCAGCTGTGACGATTCCAGCAGATGGCGCTGTCTCACTGAGCACAGACACGCAAGCTCCTGAACGGCTCGGGAAGTATATTTTTTTTCAAACCGAGTATTTTAGTCCACTCGTAGTATTGTGTGTTTTTTGAGGGGTTCTTCTGATTTGAGGTGTTTTGGAGCTTAAGTGAATTTGTACTTGTAATAAAGTTTCTTCTGGATGAAGTATTAAACCTCAGTCCTTTATAGTTTTTAACTTTTCTATTGAAGCTTCTTATAGCAGGAGCCCAGAGAGCTGTGTTGTTGGATCGATCTGATAAAATGGATCAATAATCAGTTCCTCTCCTCGCCTCTGCGTCATGAGAGGACGTGGCTTGTACGCAGCCTGACGTCATGACGCACGGACGCGAGGTTGGGGATCCCGGAAGTGTCTTCGGATTGTTTACATTCGCGTCTTTGTTCCGACAAAATGTCAAAGAGACGCTCGAAAAGCTCCGAGAGCCGGAGCCTGAGGAGCGTGGTGGAGCAGCAGCTGGCCGCGGCCGTGGAGCACATCCTCCGGCTGCTGAGGGAGCGAGGAGCCGCCGACCCGGAGCGGCTGGAGCGGCTGGTGACGGAGCGGATCAGCGCGGCCGTGCAGCGGATCTGCACCGCGTTCAGAGCCTCCAGGGCCGGCTCAGACCCGCAGGCACCCGGGGCCGGTCCGGAACCCGGACCCGCAGCAGAATGGACAGGTTGGAGTCCGGACACCGACTGAGGACACTTAGTGTCCATTTATAATATATAAAGATGATCAGTGACTGTATATACACGAATCAGAAGTGTAACCTGTTGATCAAAGACTGTATATATATATATATATATATATATATATATATATATAAACATATATTGGTAGCGTGAGGATTTACACTTTTTCCAGGTCAGATGTGATTTAACTGAGATCAGTGTTTTCTCTGCAGAGTTGTGTCTGTCCCTCGGTGTCCAGAGTCTGAAGGAGCCTCTGCCCAGCACCTCCTCCAGACCTGAGACCAGCTCCGGACCTGAACCCCCACCGGTCTCACAAGAGGACCTGGCTGTTGAAGACGAGGAAGATGACGAAGAGACCACATGTCACTGCTGCAGAGTGTGTGGGAAGTCCTTCGATAGGAAAGGCTTCTTGATGAAACACGTGGAGAACCACTTGAAGGAGTCTGAATGTCTCTGCGGTGTCTGTGGAGAGCTTCTGGAGTCCAGTCACGGTCTGAAGCTTCACCTCCAGACTCACCGCGACAGCAGCCGGACCTGCACCGTCTGCGGAAAGAAGTTCCCATCGATCCGAGCTCAGGAGACGCACCTGAGGCTGCACACCGGAGAGAAACCGTTCAGCTGCCACATCTGTGCAAAAGGCTTCAACCAGAAGGGCAACATGGTGACGCACATGAGGACCCACACGGCAGAGAAGCCCTTCAGCTGCACCGCGTGCCGGAAAGAGTTCAGCCATGCGGCCTCTCTAGAGCGACACATGAAGACCCATGATGGACAGCTGCCATTCAGCTGCAATATTTGCAGGAAAGCATTTGATAAGAGCACTGAGTTGAGGCGTCACATCCGGAGTCATAAGTCCGATGAGCAGTCTGCCACTAGGAGCAGCCGCAGGAAACCCAGTCCGACCCCCCCCCACTGCTGCACTGTCTGTGGGGAAGCCTTTCACAATAAAGGTAACTTTGTGCAGCATGCTGAGACTCACGTAAACAGTCCTGAATGTCGCTGTGGGGTCTGTGGGGAGCAGTCGGAGTCCTCAGAGGGTCTGCAGATCCACATCCAGAGCCACCGAGAAACCAGCAATATCTGCGACATCTGCGGCCTCAGCTTCAGGGACAAGGAGATCCACATGAGGACGCACAGCGGCCTAAAGCCCTTCCAGTGCAAAGACTGCGGTAAGGACTTTCCCAGGAAAGGTTCTCTGGAGCGACACATGAAGCTGCACGCCGGTGAGAGGCCGTTCATTTGCGAGTTCTGTGGGAAGACTTTCATTGAAAACACTGTTTTGAAGAGACACATCAAGAGCCACACGGGCGGGAAGCCACGCATTTACTCCTGTGACGTCTGCGGCAAGAAGTTCACTATGAGCCAACATCTAGATGTGCACAAGAGGATCCACACCGGGGAGAAACCATATACCTGCAAGATCTGCGGAAAGACCTTCCGTCAGATCGGGAACCTGGACTCCCACACCAGGATTCATACGGGTGAGAAGCCGTTCATCTGCAGCCTCTGTGGGAAGAGGTTTCGCCAGAAGATCTCGCTGGAGACGCACGAGAGGTTCCACAAGAAGGAGAAGCCATTCAGCTGTCACCTCTGCAGCAAAGGCTTCGTCCAGAAGATAGACCTGAAGAGACACATGCTGACACATACTGGGGAGAAACCCTACAGCTGCAGAGTCTGTGGTAAGAGCTACCAGGAGAAGCGCTCGGTGGACACGCACATGAAGGTTCACACCGGAGAACGGGCCATCAAAGATTCACCTGGGACTCAGAGCCTGAAACGACAGGAAGGAGCTCCTGTGGACTTCATCCAGCTGTGAGGAGCCTGAAGGCCACGCCAGTAACATCCCATCAGTCACTGGACGCCTCTGTGCAGGGGGGGGGGACTGTTCCCATTCTGATCCAAGTGTTCTTGGGCAAGATACTGAACCCAAATACCGAAAGTTCTGCAGATAAATGCAATGTGAATGTAAAGTTGTTCTGTAAAGTGCTATGAGTGTATAAATACACACCGTTTACCATTTACTCTCTTTAAACCTCTTCTTCCACTAAATTAGTCCCAGAAGCAGAATTTACTCTGAATTCACATTTTCTGAAGGCCGGGTACTGGTTTGGAACTTTGGTTCCTGGTCGGTTTCACAACAAGAACCAGGGAACAGAACCAGAGAACAGAACCAGGGAACAGAATCAGGGAACAGAACCAGGGGAACAGAACCAGGGAACAGAACCAGAGAACAGATTCAGGGAACAGAACCAAGGAACAGAACCAGGGAACAGAAGCAGAGAACAGAATCAGGGAATAGACCCAGGGAACAGAACCAGAGAACAGAACCAGGGAACAGAACCAGAGAACAGAATCAAGGAACAGAACCAGGGAACAGAATCAGGGAACAGAACAAGATAATAGAACCAGGGAACAGAACCAGTGAAAAGAACCAGGGAACAGAACAAGAGAATATAACCAGGGAACAGAACCAGGGAACAGAACAAGAGAACAGAACCAGGGAACAGAATCAGGGAACAGAATCAGGGAACAGAACCAGGGGAACAGAACCAGGGAACAGAACCAGAGAACAGAATCAGGGAACAGACCCAGGGAACAGAACCAGAGAACAGAACCAGGGAACAGAACCAGAGAACAGAACCAGAGAACAGATTCAGGGAACAGAACCAGGGAACAGAATTAGGGAACAGAACCAGGGAACAGAATCCTGGTGCATGGTCGTTGTCAGGGCTGCAGTTCTGAACATGCCAGTAGGGGGCCTCAGAGGACGACCACAGTCACTCAGTTCACTTTAATGTTGAATAAACAGAGTTTCAGAGTGGATCATGGAACTGAAAGGTTCAGTTCAGGTGAAGTTAGAGGTTCGATATTACGTTCCTAAGTAAATCACAGAATGTCAATAAAGAAGGATGATATAGGACTGAGACGTCATGATTGACAGCTGACACACAATGGAAGGAAGTGATGAAGTATTTCTACTTTACTATCTTAGTAGTTTTACTTGTAATGGAGTATTTCTACTTTACTGTCTTGTACTTTAACTTCAGTAAATGATCTGAATTCTTCTTCCAACACTGGTTAGGTTTGTTATGTGCTTATACTTTAGTACTGGTGTAACATGTACTCTGACAGAGTATCTCCACTGTATGAGTACCATGATCAGTACTTTGGGTTCCTCGTCGTCCTCCAGTCCAGCAGGGGTCGCTGTTGGCTCTGAACGCGGTGTCTCTGTTTACCTGCCGCTGGCTCTCTTTGTCCGCTCCGAGACTCAAAGCGGCAGAAAGGAGGACAATGTCCGCCGTGCAGCTGCTGCGGGTGTCGGTACATGAGCGGATCCGCGCGGCCGCTGAACACTTCCTGCTGCGGCTGGAGAAAGGAGAAGAACCGGCTCGAGTCCCGGCGCTGAGAGCGATGCTCACCGAGCGGCTAACGGCGGAGATCGTCGCTGTGTTTGAGGAAACCGTGGCGGAGTACGAGGACCGAGTGGAGCGGTCCGAGCGGGAGGTCTGCCGCCAGAGGAGGCTGCTCGATGCCGTGATGAAGCCCGAAGTCCGGCTGCACAGAGCGGGTCAGTCCCGGGAGGAGCCGGGGAGCTAAAGCTCCGGTTCACACTTCACTGATGATTCACTTTAGTTCGTCACGTTAAAATGTGACCTCACTTCCTGCTCTGTATGCAAATCAACCCTACGTCATGTCGTTCGTGAAGATCCAAGGCTTTAATAGAGTTAGCAGGTCTCTGTGTAACACACACACACTCATGTTAACACACATGTCTATAGTTGTGAGGACGTACAACATTCCCTAAACCTGATTCTAACAAAAGTCTTTATTTGTCCATAGAATTTGAGATGAACAGACTAAATGTCCTCACAATGATGGTATTGAACCTAAAATGGCCTTATTACTACACACACACAGACACACACACACATGGTCATCTGACACACCCTTTAGTCAGACTTCAGTAAGCTCTGTGTTGATCTGCACGTTAGAGAAGAAAGTGGATCACAGGACTCGGTGTCTCTGATGTCAGCTGTTTCCATTCAACCTGGGACGTGAGCAGACACGAGGACAAATGTCTGAGTTGATCTTCTGTCTCCTCAGAGCTGCTGCTGCCGTCAGTGAACCTGGAGCAGACGGACCCCCGGCCTCCGGACCTCCGGCCTCCGGACCCTGCAGACCTGAACCAGCCTCAGCCTGATGTCACGGACAGTGATGTGTCCTGCCCGTCCTCGCCGTCCCCTCGCTGCTCCTCGCCCGCCTGCAAGCCGCCCGAGTCTCCGAGCAGCTCCGTCCTCCCCAGCGACAGTGACCCAGACAGCGACTGGGACCAGCAGCACCAGGCTCTCAGATCTCACAGTAAAAAAAAAAGAGGCCGCCCGCCGCTTGGCGTCAAAAACAAGCGTAAGCGGTCGACTCCGTCCCGGTCCTTCAACTGTCTGGTTTGTGGACGGGCTCTTCTGGGGAAAGGCTACCTGCTCAAACACGTCCTGCAGGTCTGCTTCAAAGACAGACAACACCGCTGCGGCTACTGTGGCGAGCGTTTAGACTCGGCCAGCGCGCTCAAGTCTCACCTGCAAACCCACCAGGACACGTGTAGAACCTGCCCCTACTGTAGGAAGAGCTTCCAGTCCATCCTGGCTCAGGAGCTGCATGTGCGCCTCCACACCGGAGAGAAACCGTTCAGCTGCAGCGCCTGTGGCAAGATGTTCAGCCAGAAGGGAAACCTGACGTCCCACCTGCGCGTCCACGCAGCAGAGAAACCTTTCCAGTGTCAAGAGTGTGGCCGGGCCTTCTGTCACCTGACATCTTTAGACCGACACATGCAGCAGCACAAGGACCAGGTGGTGCACACCTGCAGCGTCTGCGCTCAGGAGTTCAGGAAGCCACACGGCCTGCGACGACACATGATGACTCACCATAAAGAGGCCGCCCACAAACCAAAGAGATTCCGCAGCTCTGCTCCCTCCTACATCTGTAAAGTCTGCGGGGACACCTTTGGCAGGAAGTCCTTCTTAGTGAAACATGCGGAGACTCACCTGCAGGAGCCCGACTGCTGCTGTGGCCTCTGTGGTCAGCAGTACGAGTCCGCGGCACGCCTCGCCGATCACTTCAACTCCCACCGCGACGTCAGCAACACCTGCGACACCTGTGGGAAGTGCTTCATGGCTCACGCGGCGCTGCTGATGCACATGAGGATTCACACCGGAGAGAAACCCTTTCCCTGCCACTTGTGCAGGAAGTCTTTCAATCAGAGCGGCAACCTGAAGATGCACCTGAAGATACACACCGGTGAGCGGGCGTTCTCCTGCAGCATCTGTGGGAAGGGCTTCACCCAGAAGCAGACCCTGGACACTCACGTCCGCTTCCACAACAAAGAGAGACGCTTCCTGTGTCAGGTCTGTGGGAAAGGCTTCATGCAGGACGTGGACCTGAAGAGACACCTGCTGATCCACACCGGGGAGAGGCCGTACGCCTGCAGGGTCTGTGGGAAGAGCTTCCAGGCCAAACGCTCCCTCAACGGACACCTCAAAGTCCACACAGCAGGGGGCGCTGAGACCGGGACGGACCAGGACCAGGACTCAGAGCAGCAGGGGGTGAACAGCTTCTACTCAGGACTCCTCCAGCTGTAGAGTCCAGACTCCACTCAGGTCTTCATAGCTCTGCTCCCTGTCAGTGCTCCATCTCAACATCTGCTTCTAGTTCCTGACGAGGGTCTGATCTCAAAGTTAGCTCCTTTCGTCTTTTCAGTAACATTTTATATGATTAAAGGTTCAGTTGAGAGAATTTTCCCTCTCTCTCTCTCTCTCTCTGTCTCTCTCTCTCTGTCTCTCTCTCTCTCTCTCTCTGTCTCTGTCTCTCTCTGTCTCTCTCTCTCTCTGTCTCGCTCTCTCTCCTCTCTCTCTGTCTCTCTCCCTCTGCCTCTGTAAAGTAAATGATTCTAATGCTCTCATATTTTGAACTTTGTCAGGAAGTGTTACACTTTTAATAAACTTGATTAGAAGAAGCAAAAGAATAAAAACTCTCAATCAAAAAGCCTCGGGGAGTAAATCTTCCTCAGGGACTCGACCTCATGTCCTGGCAGGCGTCTCGTTCTTAGTGGTTTATTTTTATCAGCTGTTTCTCTTGTTCTAGTAAATCAAACATGAGCCCTCCCCCATTCATTTGGAGAAAGAACCCTGTTTAATGTATATGAACATCTTTATGTTATGAAGTGAGGATTAATGTGATTGTATTTGGCTCAGGTTCAAATCTTTGTCAACAAACGTGCAGCGAATGAAAAACATCTTCATGTGTTGTGTAGTTTGACAGACCGGAAAAACATCACACATCACACAAGTAGGGACACACAACACGTAGCTTTACACAACACTGTTTCACTTTACAGCAGCAAAATGTTACTGAAGGTCAGAACAGCACATCGAGCGTTGAGGAGAAATGACCAAGAGATTAAGGGGACAACACAATTACAGTTCTATCTCAGAGAGCTTAATGGACAGTCTTTGGAAGACGTGGCATCAGATCGATAGATTCCGGCTGATCTGGGATCGGTTCATCTCTAAATCTAATAACTGATAAATAACCAAACTGATCAGAAACACTTGAACAAACAGATAAGAACGACTGATATGACAGAAACCATCTTGGATTTATTCTGTTCGGTCCATGTCCCATCAGTTAACGTGGAGAAGGGGTTTATGACATACTGCAGGCAGCCACCAGGGGCTCACTTTCTGAAAGCTACACTCAGTGGATATATAAGCATGAAAATAATTATTTGAACTGCAAACGACTGATATCGAAACTTTGTTTTAAACTTTCTCAAAGGTTTGAATGTCTGTTGAGTTCAGTAACTTTGATAATCACAGACGAAGACGACATGTACAGACAACAAACGATAAAGGTTGTTTGTCAATAATTTTTTCTCCATATCAGGAACCAGGAGAGTGATTGTTATGATAAATCTCTTTATTGATGGATCAGATTCTTTTTTGGTTCCAGTCTGTGACGTGTTTGACCCCAGAGACGAACCGGCTGTTAATCAAACGTCCAGTGTCTCTGTGATGTTCAGACGGGTTCTCCATCAGACAACTGACGGGTTCTCCATCAGACAACTGACTGGAGCTTCCACCGCAGGACGGACGTCTTCCCCGGGGACAGAACACGTCCCCACACATGGACCAGAAGGGATTGTTGTCCCTGACACAGTGTTTCCTTCAGTTCTCAGATACATGGGGACGTGGTCAGTGTCTGTGGGGACGGAACATATGATTTTCTTCTCAGAGGACAGACGTGTCTCCTCAGATTGAGGTGCAGGACATCGCTCGGTTCTTCTTCTGTCTGGACTCGACATAGAACCACGTGTTCTGGAGAACTCGTCTGGATCCACGACATCGACCATGAGGAACAGGAGCGTGTAAAAAATCATAAACTCAGTCCTGGATTGTCTCTGGCTCCAGATACTACATTACCCACAATCCTCAGCTGCTCCTGGACAAGAAGTGGTAAACCCGTTGCCGTGGTAACAGAGTTAAATGGTTGTTATTGTTGTGTACGTGTTTTAATTGGTTTCTGTGATATTACTTTTTTTTACCTTTTTGATTAAAGCTGTGAATTTTTATTCTCTATTGGTTTTTTATTTAAATTTATTTCCCGTTGCACAAATTTAATCCTGTTTTTATCAAAATATAAAGTTTTAACCATAAACAATAAAACAACATTAACACAGAAGTCCCTGTGACGTAGTGTGAGGATCGTTCAGGACAAAGAGGCAAGTTGAAATTAAAGAGAAAGAGTCTTAACATAAGAAAGAAGCAAAGTTTGTTCTGTTCAGAAACTGAATCATTGAATCCTTCACAGAGGAAAAAGAACTGGAACGACTGGGAGCCAACTGGAAACTACTGATGACCCACTAACGACCACGACTGGAAACGTTCAGGTTCGATTCCCTACCGGTCAAACTACGGGTTGAACCTGGTGACCGGATGTGCAGTTGTCCTCCTGTCCACCAGGGGTCAGCGAGGAGCCGGTGACCCGGAACAGCTCCGGTTGATTTCCTCCCTGTTGGCCGGGGGACGCTGCTCGGCCCCGGGATGTCTCTGAGCCGAGCCCCAGCCGGCCCCGGGCCCCAGCGGGCCCCAGCGGGCCCCGGGCCCCGGGCCCTGAAGGAGCGGGTGTCGGAGCTGCTGCAGTGGGTCTCCTCTCTCTGAAGTCTGTTCAGTTAATTGATGAGTTAGAAACAGGCTGAGACCTGATGATTGACAGCTGCCACTGACTCCTGATTAGTTGAGTGCCGCGTGGGCGGGACTTCGTTACCACGGCTCCACCATCACCACTGACAGACTCTGACTGTACATGATGTCATCACCACAAGATGGCAGCGTTCATATCCCAGGCTTCATCTCGAGAGCAGTGTCCCGTCTTCCTTCACAGTCCCTGAAGTCGGTCTCAGTTTGGGCCAGCGGGGGGGGGAATTCAGTGAAGTTACAGATTGTGAATCAAAGACAAAGTGAAGGAGCTGAAATTAGGTGATCAGATGTCGAGGGGGGGGGGGGGTGACACCGACCCAACTGAGTCATCTTTTATTTTTCTTTCATTCCATCCACTCTCAGGTCGACAGTCACTGATGAAAACCGGGCCATCCACCCCCCCCCCCCCCCTGCCCCTTCAAGCTCCGCCTCCTCTGACGGCTGTGCACCTGAAAGCGTCAACTACTGGAACACCAGCCACAAACCCCCCCCCCTACTGAAGACACAGACAAGATGGAGGGCGATGGAGGCCAGCGGTCCTGCAGCAGGAGACCTTCAGACTGGACGGTGACTCACGGTTGTGTCGTCTGTAGAGAACGTTTCCAGCATCAGGGAGATCTGGTGAAACACGTGGAGTCTCTCTGTGGAGAAGGTTTCCAGTCCTCAGACAGTTTGTTGGATCCCATCAGATCTCACAAACCTTTCAACACATGGAGACGCACATGAGGAGTCACTCAGGAGTCAAACCATCCAGCTGGGCAAGCTGCAGCCGGAGGACCCCCGACACCCAAGACCTCGAGAAGCATCTGACGAGACGGACAGAGACCAGAGTGAGGACAGTCACACTGAGACTCTGAAACCAAGGACAGTCAAAAGACACACCTCAGGACCGAGGTCCTCTGAGTCGTCCTCGCTCTGCTGCAGAGTCTGCGGGGCTTCCTTCCACAGCCAAGGGTTCTTGAGGAATCATGCTGAGCTGCACTGCAGGGAGTCTCAGGGTGTCTGTGGTGTCTGTGGACAGCGGGCGGACTCAGCTGACAGTCTGCTGACCCACTTACAGTCTCACAGAGAGACTCGTGGGACCTGCAGCGTCTGTGGTAAGTCCTTCCCCCGGCCCGGTGCGCTGCGGTGCCACAAGAGGATCCACGTGTGGAGAGACCGTGGATCTGTGAGTTCTGTGGGAGGACATCGACAGCAGCGCTCTGACGATGCACATCAGGAAACACACCGGGGACAAACCGGCGCAACGCGTCTCATAAGAGACCTGCGGTAAGAGCCTGGCATCCGTTCAGGTCCTGGAGGTTCACAGGATCCACTCAGGAGAGAAACCGCTTCAGTGCCGTGTCTGTGGGAAAGCCTTCAGGCAGGTGGGGGGGCTGAGTGCCCACACGCTGACCCACATCCTCTGCAACAAGAGCTTCAGCACCAAAGGATACCTGGAAACCCACATCCGCTTCCACCGGAAGGAGCGGCTGTTCGGCTGCCCCCTGTGCTGGAAGTCCTTCGTCACCAAGAACGACCTGAAGAGGCACCTGCTGACCCCCACCGGAGAGAAACCCTACAGCTGCAGGGTCTGTGGGAAGAGCTACCAGGAGAAATGCTCCCGAGACCTGCACCTGAAGGTCCACCAGGACGTCCAGACCAGCTCCCGAGACCTGCACCTGAAGGTCCACCAGGACGTCCAGACCAGCTCACGAGACCTGCACCTGAAGGTCCACCAGGACGTCCAGACCAGCTCCCGAGACCTGCACCTGAGGGTCCACCAGGACATCCTGACCAGCTCCCAAGACCTGCACCTGAAGGTCCACCAGGACGTCCAGACCAGCTCCCGAGACCTGCACCTGAAGGTCCACCAGGACGTCCAGACCAGCTCCCGAGACCTGCACCTGAAGGTCCACCAGGACGTCCAGACCAGCTCCCGAGACCTGCACCTGAAGGTCCACCAGGACGTCCTGACCAGCTCCCGAGACCTGCACCTGAGGGTCCACCAGGACATCCAGACCAGCTCCCAAGACCTGCACCTGAAGGTCCACCAGGACGTCCAGACCAGCTCCCGAGACCTGCACCTGAAGGTCCACCAGGACATCCAGACCAGCTCCCGAGACCTGCACCTGAAGGTCCACCAGGACGTCCTGACCAGCTCCCGAGACCTGCACCTGAGGGTCCACCAGGACATCCAGACCAGCTCCCGAGACCTGCACCTGAAGGGTCCACCAGGACGTCCAGACCAGCTCCCGAGACCTGCACCTGAAGGTCCACCAGGACGTCCAGACCAGCTCCCGAGACCTGCACCTGAAGGTCCACCAGGACGTCCAGACCAGCTCCCGAGACCTGCACCTGAAGGGTCCACCAGGACGTCCAGACCAGCTCCCGAGACCTGCACCTGAAGGTCCACCAGGACATCCTGACCAGCTCCCGAGACCTGCACCTGAAGGTCCACCAGGACATCCTGACCAGCTCCCGAGACCTGCACCTGAAGGTCCACCAGGACGTCCAGACCATCTCCCGAGACCTGCACCTGAGGGTCCACCAGGACGTCCTGACCAGCTCCCGGGGGGGGGGGGGGGGGGGTAAAGTAAAGACAATCTTTTAGAACGAATTTAACTTTGAGTATTAAATATATTTGAATAAGCGAAGGATTGATTTGACTGATGTGGTGTAAATACTTGTTGTTATTGTTTAGGATCCTTGACGTTAGGACCTTTAAAGGTTCCTCACGTGTCTGATGGAAATATAAACATGTTCTCTGAACATGTTCGCTGAGCGCCCCCTGGTGGACGAGGCCCGAGCCACACTACCTGTGAACTCACTTGTCAGTTATGACGGGTGTGTAACAGCGGAAGTTCCCTGAATTGAAACATCTAAACTTTCAGAATAAAACTACGGGGCTTTTTCTTGGATACTCGGTTTTAATTAGACTGTATATTATTTTGTACAAATGTAATATTTAGAGAGAAATGACGAGCGTCACAAACTTCAGGCAGATGTTGTGAACGCAAACATCTGTAGTAAAATAAGCGCGGCTCTTATGCTGAAGACTTCCGGTCAGACTCGTCCCCCAGTGTCTCACTGTCGGTGTTCGAACCCTGCGGCTGCTCCGGGTCCCAGTGTCGGTTCTGTCGGTTCCGACATGTCGAGGCTCGACGCGCTGCGGCTGATCGTGGATCAGCGTCTCTCCGCGGTCACCGACGACATTTTCCGCTGTTTGTCCAGAACGATCGTCGAGTACGAGCACGACGTGTTCCGGTTGAAGCAGGAGGTCGAGAGACAGAGGAAGCTGCTGGAGACCGCAGGACGGCTGGGGGACACACCGGGGGACACACCGGGGGACACACCGGCAGGTCGGTGGACACACTTCTGCTCTTTGTTGCTTTCATAATAAGAAAATGTCCACAGACTGTGACCTGCGGGTTCAACCACCAGGGGTCACTGCTGCGGTTCGTTTAAAGAGTTCTTAAGAACAAACACCTGATTTCATCTGAAATATATTTTATTTGTCGATATTATTTAATTTACATTCAAATTAAATCTACTCAACCATCAGTGGCGTCACACAGTATGACGTCATAAACTGTAGCAGCTGCTGTCCTCCGCCAGGGGTTCTGCTGGTTTCCACCACAGAAGAAGAGCAGCGGATGAGGAGGCGGAGCTTCAATCGGCCCATTAAACAGGAGGAGGGCGGAGCCTCAGGACCTGAAGTCCAACATATCAAGTTCATACCAAGTCCTGATTGGCTTAGGGAGAGTCATCTCTCCAATCAGATTCAGTCATACCGGGAGGAGGCGGGGCCTCAGCCTACTGAAGAGCATCCTGAGGCAATCACTGTCAAACAGGAAGTGGATGAGGGTCACGTGACGCTGGAGCAGTTCAACCCCCAGCAGGAAGGTTGGTGGTTTCCTGTCTAGGTTACCACAGTTACCAGGGTTTTAAAGTTTAAATCAGTTTAGTTGTTTTCTGATTCATGATCAAATGATGTTTATTACTGTTCGTTAAATGTCTTACTTCCTCTTCGTGTTTTTATCCTCCAGGTTTTCTGCTCATTTCCACCACAGAGGAAGAGCAGCAGCCGAGGGGGCGGAGCTTCACTCTGCACAACAAACAGGAGGGGGGTGGAGCTTCAGGTTCTGAGGAGTTCAAATCGAGTCCTGATTTGCTGATAGGAAGCAACGATGACAAGGGAAGTTCCTGGTCCACTCAGATCTCGTCCCACATACAGACGGAGTTTCTCTGGAGCCCGTCAGACCTCATGAGACCAGAACCTGGGTGTCTACCTCCACACCATCATGGGGACTCTGCTGTCCAATCGCCTGATGAAGACAGCGGAGACGCTCCGTCTGAACCGGACCTCCAGACACCGGGGTCTCCTGTAGAACCGAAGCTGCTGGTCTGCGGCAGCTGTGGTCGAGAGTTCAGCTCAAGACGAACTTTGAGAAAACATGTAAGACAGAACACATCTCAGGACCAGGACCAGATGTCCTGCAGCCTCCGCAGACAGAGGGTCCCCTTCCAGAGTCCTGCCAAGTCCTTCAGCTGCAGGGTCTGTGGGAACTCCTTCTACACACGGGGGATTCTGGTGCGGCACGCTGAGAACCACTGCAAGGAACCCGAGAACCGATGTGGGGCCTGCGGGGACTGTCTGGATTCGACGGAGAACCTCAGAGACCACCTGCGGTCCCACAAAGAGCTGGGCAGCACCTGCGACGTGTGTGGGAAGAAGTGCAGCTCCATGAGGAGGATGGAGATCCACAAACGGGTCCACACCGGAGAGAAGCCGTATCGCTGCAAGTTCTGCAGCAGAGACTTCAGCAGGAAGGAGAGTCTGGAGAGACACCTGAAGATCCACACCGGGGACAGACCGCACCGATGTGGACTCTGCAGGAGGACGTTCACCAGGAGGGAGTACCTGGTCCACCACCTGAAGACCGGTCACTCAGAGAGAGCAGGTCCATCTGCAGGGACAGAGTGGACTGAGCAGATCAGTCTGATGCTGTGAAACCTGATGTAGAAACTAGAAACTCACCGACTCATGTTTGTGACTGTTAAAGTCGATCCTCTGAAAACAGCTTTGATAATAAACTCATTTGATTCATTTACAGGAACAGATTTCGTCAAATCTTTTTTTGGGGTAAATTCCACTCGTCTGTTTTCCTAAAGAGACGTAACGTAGAGTTCGTAACTTCAACCGTCTCCTTACAGAACATTTCAACTCACGAGATCCACATTTTTATATTTGTATCATAACCAAACAATTACACAAGTAGAACGGAACCTTTTAAAATGTATGTAAAAGCATCCGGGCACTTTTTACAGTTTATCTGACCTTTGAACGTCTGGAGTCCAATGTTTTTACAGTGCAGGTGATGTCACATGATTCAGTTTGATCTCCGTGACAACACAGCTTTCTCTGATGTGACAGGCATTGAAAATATTAAAACTTTCAGTTGAAAACATTCAAACTTGACGTTTTTCTTAATCGGAGGCGACTTCCTGTCTCTGCATTAGCAGCTGGTTCAAACCAGAGACCCGATCGCCCCCTGGTGGCTGTCACTGGCAGCGTTTCATTTGTGGATGGTGGGAGGAAAAGAGGAAGGTGCTTGTTAGTGACATCACTACTGGACAGCTTGGTGCGTTTCTAGAGGGTTTTCATTAAGGTGAGTGAGTGTGTGTGTGTGGGGGAGGGGTGGAGTGTGTGTGTGTTCATTTCCAGGAAGAGCTACGAAGAGTGTTTGTGTTACAAAGTGATTTCCTGGTCAACCGGGTGTATCCTGTTAAAACACACACCCAGTCAGTGGTTCATTGTGTGTGTTGTCCATTTACTTTATGAACACACACACAAATTCTGACATCACGTGACAGTGGTGACATCAGAATGTTGATAAATCTGACGCTTGTCTTGTCCCATAATAAATGAATAGTGGTATTTCCTTGTTCCCTCTCATCAGGGCTCTTCCATTGTTCATGTTTCTGATCAGTTGGTTTTTATTAGTTATTGGTTTTAGAAAACGAGCTGTGACGTATTGATTGAAAGCTGAGACTGACTCAGGATGCCTGTGCGGGAGGGACCTCGAGATCATCACTCTTTATAATCTTTATATACAGTCACTGATTATCTTTATATACAGTCATCTGTGTATGGAACTATAACCAAGTGTGTAAACAGAGTATTGAGTGAAGGCTCCACCAGGTGGCGCCATAAATAAAACCAGTCTGAGGAATTATATGAATTAAACTCAAAGTTATTCATTTACATGCGCGTGCACAAACACATATACACGTGCGTCCCCTGGGCCTCGTCATCAACCACACACGACCGCCCCGCCCCCCAACTTCAACACCAAAAGTGTGCCCGTGTGCGCGCGCCCGCTGGTGCGCCTCGGTGTGTGCACTGACGGACCGGAGAGGAACACCGACACTGAACCGGGAACAACCGGGACGGACGCGTTCTCCAAATCTCCGGTCAGCGCGAGACACAACCGGAAACGTTGCGGACCGACAGGGAGCTGCGGGACGAGCTTCTCCGGTTGAGCCTGGACAGACCCCGACTCTGTCCTGCTTCCCTCCTCTTCTGTTTCTTCTTCTGTTTCTTCTTCTTGTTCTGTTTCTTCTTCTTGTTGTTCTTCTTCTTCTTCTTTTTCTTCTTCTCCTTCTTCTTCTTGTTCTTCTTCTTCTTCTTCTTCTTCTGGACACATGAAGCTGCAGGAGGCATCAGACTGACCTGAGCAGGTAAGGACCTGGAACCAATGTTCACCTGGAACCTTTGTTATGATCAATAATCAATGCATTTAAATATTCAACAGATTCACTGATATTTCATGAAATATTCAGAGGTGGAAAAAAAACTCACATATTTCACATATATATTTATGAGATGAGATGATGAGATGAGATGATGTGTTATATAATAAATATATATATATTTCATAGTGTTTATATTGATATAGATAACATCAATTCAAGTGGAATATCCTTGATGAGGATCTAGTGTTGCTCGGAGCTCCTGCTCGATGGAGGAGATGTCCTCAGGGCTGATGACAGGATGAAACGCACTGAAGCACTTTCAGAAGATGGTGAACGACTCCGTCATATGGAATCTGAGTTCATATCTGACTCAGTCTCTGTGATTCTTACATTCTGTGTTGAGATAACGTCAGTTCTTTCATCTGTAACTCCGCCCACTGACCATCACCCTCTCTTCCTCCTCTGCGCTCAGCTGATCAGGTGGAGCCACATCCACCTCCTCCCTGTCCCAGCTGGTCCACCATCTGTGACACTGGTAGCTCATGTGTTCACAGATAAACACCTGTCTTCTCTCTGCTTGTGTCCCAGCTGCCTTCAAACATGCTGTTGAGCTGCCCCCCCCCCCCTCTGTTGTCTCTGAGTACAGGCCCATTTCTCAAGGGCCTTTCTTGTCCAAAGTCCAAGAGAAGGTAGTTCTCACCCAGCTGCAAAAATATCTAATCGACAATAATGTGTATGAAAAGTTGCTGCTGGTTCAGCCAGACATGAACGATCAGATTCCACTGTTGATCAGGAGACGCTGTCGTCCTGGAGCTCTGAGACGTGACGGCTGCTGTCGAAAGCCTCGACCACGTCTGGAGAACTCTGTGGGGGGGGGGGGGTGCAGCACTGAGGGTTTCAGTCACACTTAACAGAGAGGAGCTTCTCTGTCCACCTTGGTGATTACTCCTCTTACATGTGGGGTCCCTCAAGGATCCCTTCTAGGCCCCATCCTACTTTCATTATATATGCTGCCCCTAGCATCAATATTTGAAAAATATGATGTCTCTTTCCACGGCTTTCTGGGTGATATTCAATGTACTTGCCCCTGAATCTTAAAACTAAGAGTTCACTGCAGCCCCTGTTTGACGGATTTATATAAATATATAATATTCACATCAGCACAACAAGACTTTTCATGACCCAACCATCTCCTCTCGTTGTCGCTAATCGACGAAGGCTCTCCCTATCAAGTACTCAACCTGACGTGTTCCTGACGTGTTCCTGACGTGTTCCTCTCGTGTTCCTGACGTGTTCCTCTCGTGTTCCTGACGTGTTCCTCTCGTGTTCCTGACGTGTTCCTCTCGTGTTCCTGACGTGTTCCTGACGTGTTCCTATCGTGTTCCTGACGTGTTCCTCTCGTGTACCTGACGTGTTCCTGACGTGTTCCTGACATGTTCCTATCGTGTTCCTGACGTGTTCCTGACGTGTTCCTGACGTGTTCCTGACGTGTTCCTGACGTGTTCATGACGTGTTACTGACATGTTCCTCTCGTGTTCATGACGTGTCACTGACGTGTTCCTGACGTGTTCCTCTCATGTTCATGACGTGTTCCTGACGTGTTCCTGACGTGTTCCTGACGTGTTCCTCTCATGTTCCTCTCGTGTTCATGACGTGTCACTGACGTGTTCCTGACATGTTCCTATCGTGTTCCTGACGTGTTCCTGACGTGTTCATGACGTGTTACTGACATGTTCCTCTCATGTTCATGACGTGTTACTGACATGTTCCTCTCGTGTTCCTGATCCACTCTGTGTGTTCTTCATTCGTCTCTGCTGCTGTTTCGCAACAACACTTACGTAAGACTGAAGACTGCTGGAGAACAATGGCTCACACACACAAACACACACACCACACAGACACACATACATACATATAGACAGACACACAGACGCACTTAAAAACACAGACACACACAACCACACCGAAACACACAGACACACAGACTCACACACAAACACACAGACACACACACAGACTCACACAGACACACACACACTCACACAGACACACACAGGGATCATCACAGTATCTCTGAGGTACATCTTGTCGTGGCACTGAGGTCAAGCGGATTCAGTTTCCTCTCTGCACTTCCAGGTTCAGCCGACTGAGCTCAGATGAATCCAACACGTCACTTTCATTCTGTCCTTCAGTTGGTTTAATAGAGTCCTGATGTTTGTTTATTAACTCTGTGTTTGTGTGTCCTTTAAAGGTCCAGTGTGTAAAATATTATTTTCATTATGATGTTCTATTAATCTGTGAGTTCTTTGTTTTTAACGATAAACAAAATAAAGGATTTGATTCGATATGGCTCTAATGCACACCAGCAGTTTGCATGAACACGTGGTTAATCTCCCAGAACTCCCAGCAGCGGACTGGGACTGGGAGCCGTGTTTATCTTTTTACATTCAGACTTTATCAAGAACAAGTTCATGAAACTGTGGAAAGGTTTTATTCATAATTCTGGACTGTGGTCTGTTTTTCCCTGCAGCTCGTCTGACAGGTTGCTGGGCTCCTCGTCAGTATGCCGTCCGGCTGGTGGCCTCCCTCCTTCCTCCTCCTCCTCCTCCTCCTCCTCCTCCTCGCGCCGTCAGGTGAGTCCTCGCTGTCAGCTGACAACACCTCAGGGGATCTTCAGGAGGTGATCCTGGCAGCCATCTTGCCCCTCACTAATACAGACTATGCGTGGGCGTGGCCCCGCGTGGCGCCGGCCCTCCACCAGGCGGTGCGGCGGGTGAACTCTGACCCCTGGCTGCTGCCGGGCCTAAAGCTCCGGCTAGTTAACGGCAGCTCAGAAAACCGCGACGGCTTCTGCTCGGACTCTATGGCACCACTAGTTGCTGTTGACCTCAAGATGTCCCATGACCCCTGGGCCTTCATCGGCCCCGGCTGCGACTACTCCTCCTCGCCCGTCGCCCGCTTCACCACCCACTGGGGGGTTCCCATGGTGACAGCCGGCGCCCGCGCTATCGGCTTCGAGCTCTACGCCGCGGTGACCAACACGGGCCCCACCCACAAGAAGCTGGGGGAATTTGGCGCCAGGATCCAGGAGAAGTTCGACTGGCGGCACGCCATGCTCATCTTCAGTGACAACAAGGACGCCAACGACGACCGGCAGTGCTACTTCGCCATCGAGGGGCTGTACACGCAGCTAGGCAACCGCAGCATCAGCACCCGGGACCACGTCATCGAGGACGACGTCAACTTCAAGTCTCTGGTGCAGGACATCAGAGAGAACGGCAGAGGTCAGACACCTTCCTCCTTCCTCCTTCCTCCTTCCTCCTTCCTCCTTCCTCCTTCCTCCTTCCTCCTTCCTCCTTCCTCCTTCCTCCTTCCTTCTTCCTTCCTTCCTCCTTCCTCCTTCCTTCTTCCTCCTTCCTTCCTTCCTCCTTCCTTCTTCCTCCTTCCTTCTTCCTCCTTCCTTCCTTCCTCCCTCCTCCTCCCTCCTTCCCTCCTTCCTCCTTCCTTCCTTCCTCCTTCCTCCTTCCTTCCTTCCTCCTTCCTCCTTCCTTCCTTCCTCCTTCCTCCTTCCTTCCTTCCTCCTTCCTCCTTCCTCCTTCCTTCCTTCCTCCTTCCTTCTTCCTCCTTCCTTCCTTCCTCCTTCCTCCTTCCTCCTTCCTTCTTCCTCCTTCCTTCCTTCCTTCCTTCCTTCCTCCTTCCTCCTTCCTCCTTCCTTCCTTCCTCCTTCCTCCTTCCTCCTTCCTTCCTTCCTCCTTCCTCCTCCCTCCTTCCCTCCTTCCTTCCTTCCTCCTTCCTCCTCCCTCCTTCCCTCCTTCCTTCCTTCCTTCTTTGCTTTCTGACACATATCATATCACTCACTGTTTCATTACATGTCACTTGGCTGACGGTTCTATCCAAAGCGACTTACATGTAGTCGTCAACATGTATGAAGGACATGCAGGGTTCAGCATCTTGCTCAAGGACACTTCAGCATGCAGATGGGGAAGCCTGGGAATCGAGCAGCCAACCTTCTGTTTGGAGGGCGACTGCTCGTCTCTTCTCTCCTGTTCACATCTTCATGTCCCTCTCTCCTCCTCCATGTTGTTTTTCTCCTCCACTCGTTTCTCCTCGTTAAATGGTAGTTAATTATTATTTGATCTTTTTGCTCCAGTAGTTTCTGACTCTGGTTTGTGTATCTCTGTGAGGACACATTCCTTCATCGTTAGGTCATTTTCTAAAGAGGTCAGGTCAGACACAGGTGTGTGTGTGTGTGTGTGTGTGTGTGTAAAAGGAATTCAGGGCAGCTAAGTTATTCCTACATATTTTCTTCAGTATTTTGGTCACATGTATGTTTATGAACTTTACTGTAAAGCTGTTACTCTGATAGAAACCAGTGTAAAAACCACTAATGCATATTAGTCTGCTGCTGTTTTCAATGTCAGCTGATAGAAACACCACCACAGTTAAAGCTAGCAGACCATTAACTAACCCAGAGGGCACGCTGAACATAGATGGAAGTTATGAATGTACCGCGGCTCTAATGATCAAATGTTTCATCACATTCACTCATTGATCAGAAACACTTGTGACACGTCAGTGACACGTCAGAGAGTTTGAATTCGGTCTGAATCTCCATTCCCACTCATGAACACTGGGCGTGCACGTGCGTGCAAACAGGAACCATTTGGTTTTGAGTTTGGTTTGATTTAGCCAAATAAGGTCAGATCTGTTCCTGGGAGCTTCCATCAGCCAATCACAGCTCTCGTCACAGAAGCTCAAGATCTGTGATGGCTGATTGTTAGTGAAATGCACCATGGGAACTGGGTACTCAACAGTGAAACTTTTTTTTCCATCAAAGTGCCTTTTGTGTTGATACTATAATCAGGAAAGTTTCATGTTAATCGGCTTTACAACAAATATCCAGACACACACACACACACAAACAGACACACTAACTGCTCCTGTCATGATCTGAGGCCATCAGTAGCCGCTGGCAGCACTTTGTGTGTGTGTGTGTTAATTTAATGTCTGTTTCCAAGAGTTGAGTTTTTATTCTCAGATACAAAGTTATTCCAATACGACAAACCAAAAGATGACGACAACTGAGAATCATTACCTCACAAAATGATCTTAAAAGAGAACTAACCTAAAAAAGAAAGGACAGTAATGTGTGAGTAGTTGTGGTGAAAGTTGTTATAATTATCAATAATCACCTTGAACTCGTCACATGTCCACTCAGCTCAGTCTGTGTAGAGTGGAGATCAAAGCACCAGAGATCTGCAGCTGATAACGAGCGCTAACAAGTGTTTCCTGCCAGACCGACCTCGTTAGGGGGGGGGGGGGGGGGGTAGTGATAATCACCATGGTTACTTAGGAGCCCAGCAGTGAGGTCATCAGTCAGGGACAGTGACCTCAGAGGAGGAAACCAGACACTGGATCTGAAGTGTGTGTTGGTTCCAACCTGCTGTTTGGTCCATTGTGTTCATGGATCTGACTGAACATGTTAACAACGACAATCAAACAAACCTAAAGACACACAAAACAACCACAAAGAGACAACACAACCACAGACTGGTGTAGGTGGTTGTTGGTGTCTGTCACATGTCTGGGTTCCATTGTTTCTTTATTATGTTGATGCTGGAAAAACAACAAGAAAATATGAAGACAAGAAAGATAAAGGAGGAAAAACTCAAGTTGAGTTAAATACACAAAATAAAGTGTGATTGGAAGTCCTGTTGTGCGTCTCCTTCAGTTGTGTACCTGTGCTGCTCCTGGGACATCTTGAGGAGTCTGATGGTGCAGTTCTGGAAGGAGGGGGTGGATTTGCAGGAGTACGTCTTCTTCTTTATCGATCTGTTTGCCGAGGGCTTGGGGGGGCGAGGCCCCGTCAGACCCTGGTACCGAGGGGACCAGGACGACTCCACCGCCCGACTCGCCTTCAGGGTGAGGGAGCCTTCTTTTAAACAAGTGTGATGCTGTTGTTTGTTGTTATTGATTTTCTGCCTGTTGTTGTGTTGTTGTTGTTGTCGTCAGAGCGTGAAGGTGTTGTCGTACCTGGAGCCTCAGAATCCAGAATATCGTCAGTTTGTTGAAACTCTGAAGAGCGACGCAAAGAAGTTATTCAACTTCACCATCGAAGACTCTCTGGTACCTACACACCCTGAAGCTTGGTTAGCATCGCTAGCGCTAGCAGGAGGTCAGAGACCGGTTCTCTGGGTTCCACACAGTTAGAACCTGAGTGTTCCACATGAAGCAGAATGATCTCCATCATCTGATGGTTCCTGGTGCTTCGGTTCCCTGTTTGCATGTGAGAGGAGAACCCAGACATAAGGAAGCGTATCCTGATGTTTGAATGAACCAACATTTAGAAATGAACAGAAGATCATATAAGATGTTCTGAACATGCCTTCACATCATAACATGTTTCTATCCCACTGAGCGTGGATGTGATGTCACTTCTGCTCCAGTACAACCTGATCGCCGGAGGCTTCCACGACGGAGTGATGCTCTACGCTCACGCTCTGAACGAGACCCTGGGCCAGCACCGAGGACCGGGGGGGGTCCTGAGACCCAAACGGGACCTGGTGACCAGGAGGATGTGGAACAGAACATTCCCAGGTGAGTTTCTCATGAGAATGTTCTGGAAACTTTTCCGAGACGCATGGGAACCTTGAGCTGTCGGCCAATCAAATCACAGAGCTGGATGAGAAAAGTCAGGATTCTAAATAATACAAAAACCACAGAACATAAATATCTCATAGTGCAATAAAAAACACTGAGTCTATTTGTACAACAACAAATCATCAACACATGATCTCAGGAGCCAGAGGAGAGGCTCTGAAGCAGGTCCTTCAGGTAACTGGTTTCAGATCAGTGCAGATCGACCCCTCACCCGCTTGATCCTCGACTTCAAGATGTCATGTGATCCTCCTATCAGAGCGCTCCCTGTGGGTTCCCTGTCCTGGTTGGTGGTTTTGGTCTCAGACGTCCTGTCTCCATGTTCCCAGTGTCACTTCCAGCTGGGACACATTTACATTGCAACGCTACGCTAACACGCTGTGTGCGTGCATGTGTGTGTGTTTGTGTAGAAAATCAGCAAAAAGGAAATGCCAGCCTCTCTTTCTCATGGTGACCTCACAGAGCACGGAGACTCCTGATTGGATACTTGGTCAGGGTCCATACAGAGTGATTGATTGGTGGAGCTGAGCGATAAGATGGTTTCTCTCTCAAACAACAAACTTCATGTCTCAGATTATTTGCTTTATTACAGTCAACCCCCCTCCCCTCCCCCACTATGAGTCTGCCCCCTACAGGACGTCCACGGCACGTTGCTCATCTGCTGCCACCGTCTTTGAGGAAAGTGTTTTCTATTTTTGCTAGATAGAAACGTCTTGTCTCCAACGATCACCTCTGACCTGAGAGCAGCTGATGTTTGTCCACTCAGGTTTGCGTCCAGTCCGTCCAAAGCCAGAAAGAAAGAATAACAGCCTGTGATTGGTCAGCGGAGCAGTTTATCTGACCTAAAGTGATCTTCTGTAGAAACGTCTCCATCCATCAGACACGTGTTGGTTTAAACATGAAATCAGTCATTTGGTTTTTAAGAAAATATCTTTCTGTTGTTTGAGATGGTGAAACATTTAGAAAATAAACAGATGAGACGTTTAATCATGTGGATGGAAAAATACAGAACAGACTGAGGCAGTCAAACTGTTAGAGTCAGATCACTGAGCGTCCACAAACACAGAGAAGCAGAAGACCAATACCAGCCGGGAGGAGACACACAGGACCTACGGGAACTGGACAGGAGGGACAAGACGAGACAGGACGTCCTGGTGGTCTTAGTCTGGCATGCTGGTCCTGGGGCTGTTGTGAAAGGTCCAGCTGCTCTTCTTTCAAATACAGATATTTGACATAAACACAAAGACATAACTAGACAGTATCAGATGATAGGACAAGAGGACAGTTGGGAGTCCACAGACTGAAGGTGTCTCGTGTTCTTCATTTGAATCAGGTCTGTCTCTCTGGTCCTGCTCTGTTTTAGTTAGAGTCACATTTCTCTCTGGTTGTGCCTGAAGGGAGGGGGGGGGGGGGGGGGTGGAAGCTCCAGGTGTGGAAAACAAACATCCCTCACAGGAAGTGACAGGCTGACTGCTGACCTCAGCTGGAGACGAGCCACTAATCAGATCAGACCAGATTCACAGAGCGACACCAGCGGCTCTCTGATATTTTAGATTCACGTTTAGCAAACGACAGAAACGATAGATGTTCAAACCACCTTAAAACCTTCCACCAGAAAATGATCATGCTTTCTTTTTATTATTCAGAAATATATATAATGCTAAATTATTTCCCTTTAATTCACATGTTGTTCTAAGTTCAGTGAGATGTGGCCTTCTGTATCCAGGATAGCTAAGTCAGCGGTTTCTTCATGGTTCCAGATGTTTCCCAGTTACTCAGCTGTTAAGTTACATTACATTACATTACATTACATTACATTATTAATGTCTGTATGACAGTGATCAACATATTGCACATTTTAAACCTACTGGTTTTTAGACAGATGTTTCATGTGTGTGAGATTAAACTAGTTTGTTGTTAGTTTTGCAGTAAAATAAATCTAGAATCCTTCCTCAAGACGTGTTCTTCAGTGTTTATTGATCAGTGAGCTTCCGTGACCTCTGACCTCTGACCTCTGACCTGTGACCCTGATGCCTCTCAGCAGAGCCTCGTCATTTACTTAAAGCTGACAGTCTGTTTTTACGAGCAGCCCACCCCCGGCCTCCAGAGGGAGCTGCATGAAACCAGATTCTTACTTTGTCGCGACTGCAGGAAACTAATGTCACCATGCTGACATCAGCAAGGTCAAAGGCCAAAGGTCAGCGATGTGTCAGCAAACCTGACTCAAGAAAACTCAACAGAATTCAGGTTCAATTAAATTAAACCGTTTCCCAGCGTCACTGTGGTTTAAACCTTGTATTGATCTTCTGATTGGCTCAGCTTCTAATCAATGACTTTTCCAATAAGATGATTGTTTCCCCAGTTTAACCGCTTGCCCCCCCCCCCCCCCCCCGCCCCCATCACACATGGTACTGTCTGAGTTTATTACCTCTGTCCATCAGCAGGAGAACATCAACACCACTGGACAGGATGAGCTGTGGCTCAGTTCTGATGCTCAGCTAGCTAAGCTCAATGTTGTATCAGTGTCTCTACAGCGGGGGGGGGGGGGGGGGCACGCAGACAGGACGGTCACACATGATGATCACCGACTCATCTCCTGCTGGACGAGGACAGACCAGGACGTCCTGTCGTCTGTTGTTGAGACACGTTCCATTTCCTCACGCTCAGTGCTGCTCGCCTGCAGCCTGCAGATAGTTTATCATCTTCATACTGGGATGAAACCAGAAGGAAGTGAAGGAAGTGAAGGAAGTGAAGGAAGTGAAGGAAGTGAGGAAGTGAGGGTTGGTGTGTGTGCTGCCGGCTCAGTGACTGACAGATGGACTGAGTGTGTTGATGTCCCTGATCCACAAGTCTCTGTTCACCTCTGCTGCTTCTCCAACGGGACACAGACACTGGGACAGACAGAGACATTAATCACTCTGCATCGGGGGGGTAGGAGAGGACAGGAGGAGGAGGAGAGTGAAGAGAGAGAGGCAGAAATCTAGATCTACACACACACACACACACTTTTCTACGTGTTGGCCACGCCCCCGGCAGTTACTTGAGACTTTTAATTGGCTCGTTTTAATTTGAGGAAACACTAACAACTCAGTCACAGTCAGGTTTTGTGTGTCTGTAGGAGTGCAGTCACAGTCAGGTTGTGTGTGTCTGTAGGAGTGCAGTCACAGTCAGGTTGTGTGTGTGTAGGAGTGCAGTCACAGTCAGGTTGTGTGTGTGTAGGAGTGCAGTCACAGTCAGGTTGTGTGTGTCTGTAGGAGTGCAGTCACAGTCAGGTTGTGTGTGTCTGTAGGAGTGCAGTCACAGTCAGGTTGTGTGTGTGTGTAGGAGTGCAGTCACAGTCAGGCTGTGTGTGTCTGTAGGAGTGCAGTCACAGTCAGGTTGTGTGTGTCTGTAGGAGTGCAGTCACAGTCAGGCTGTGTGTGTCTGTAGGAGTGCAGTCACAGTCAGGTTGTGTGTGTGTAGGAGTGCAGTCACAGTCAGGCTGTGTGTGTCTGTAGGAGTGATGGGTGTGGTGGAGATGGACGAGTTGGGGGACAGACAGATGGACTTTGCTGTTTGGGACATGACGGACGTCGACTCTGGAGAGTTTCAGGTAAAAGCTTCTGACCTCAAAGAAACTGTGATGTCACCACGAGCAGACAAGAAGTTCAACCACCTGTGTGTGTGTGTGTGTCTGTGTGTGTGTGTGTGTGTGTGTGTGTGTGTGTTTAGGTGGTGTGTGTGTACAACAGCAGTAGAAAACAGCTGCTCATGCAGAGTGGGCGGAGCTTCCAGTGGCCAGGGGGAGCTCCGCCTCCAGATGTTCCGGAGTGTGGCTTCAAGAACGACAAGCCGTCGTGCCTCGCACGTACGTGCACACGCCCCCACACAGAGCGCACTTACATAACCACGCCCACTCCTGCATCACTCGTTGACACGCCCCCTCTCCTCCGCAGGTACAGTCTCGATGCATCAGATGGTTGCCATAGTGATGTCTTTCATCTTCGTCATCATCGTCACGGTGACCATCTTTATCTGCAGGTGACGTTTTATATTTATATTTATATTTATATTCATATGTATATTCATATTCATATTTATATTCATATTCATATTCATATGTATATTCATATTCATATTCATATTTATATTCATATTCATATTTATATTCATATTCATATGTATATTCATATTCATATTCATATTCATATTTATATTCATATTTATATTCATATTTATATTCATATTCATATTCATATTTAAATTTATATTTATATGCATGTTCACGTTCACTTGATGAAACAAACGCTTCATCTTTCTACTGGGAACCTGATCACTGGTTTGTGTGGTCCTGCTGGTTGTGAGCAGGAAGCTGAAGCTGGAGAGCGAGCTGGCTGCTCAGCTGTGGAGAGTCTCCTGGGACGATGTCCAGATGAGCAACCTGGACAAAGTCCTGAAGAGAGCCTGCAGCCGCCTCACCATGTCTCTGGTAACAAGATAACACTCGACCTGCATGTGATGATGAACTCTGGTGGGCTCCAGGTGATGGAGTTCATCAGATTCATCCGGAGAAGGAACCTTCTCATCAAGTTCCTCAGACGTTCAGACTTTCTTTAGAGTGAATATTGATGAAGTTCTGGAGGAACCTCTCTGTGGGTTCTCAGTACAGATGAGAACTGTTGACTGGTCTCACTGTGTCTCTGCAGAAAGGATCCAACTACGGCTCCCTCATGACCATGGAGGGAAACTTCCAGATCTACACCAAGACTGGATACTACAAGGTGTGACGCTGTGGACTACACCCGACACACCAGTGTGTTGTCATGGTGGTCGAGGAATGTGTTCATCTGTCTGATTTTGTCTTCTGCAGGGAAATCTAGCTGCCATCAAATATATCAACAAGAAGCGTGTAGAGCTGACCAGGAAGCTTCTGTTTGAGCTGAAACATGTAAGAACTCAATCTCCTGCGCTGAGGAGCCGGTGGACAGGAGGTTCATGGTCCTGTGAGAATCAAACCTTCTCAGATTGAGCGTTGAGCATGAACCAGTACTTGATTGAGTGATCGCTGCCTTGCTCACTGGTTGTGAAGCCAGTGTCAGATCTTACCGACTGACCTCACTCCCAACCTTCCACCTGCCCATCAACTGACTCACTGACCAACGAGGTGCTTAGCCTCCCCAGACCTGATGGACTGACCCCCTGCCTACCGACTGACCGGACCCTCTACTGTCCATCGTTATATCTACAGACACAGCTACTGACTGACGTCTCTGTTGTTAATGAACTACCTGCTGACCCTACTGGTGGGGCATCAGGGCGCACTCTGTAAGATGCTACTGGTCTTGTTGGGAGATGTAGCTTCCTACTCACAGACCTGACTGACCAGCCGACCTACTGACGCTGAGGGCTTTGATCTGTGACTGTGATGACTTTGAAGTTTCTCCTCCTGCAGATGCGTGATGTCCAGAACGAGCACCTGACTCACTTCATCGGCGCCTGCATCGACCCCCCGAACATGTGCATCATCACAGAATACTGCCCCAGAGGCAGTCTGCAGGTACTGCACCCCCGACTCCGCACCCCCCATGAACCCTGTGGACCCTCAGTCCCTCTGTACCTGTTAACCCTCTGGATCCCTCTATCAACCACCTGTATCCCTCCAGCCTCTCTGTCCCCCCTCATTGACTCTACACACTGTGTCTTCTCTCATCTACACACTGTGTGTCCCTCTCATCTACACACTGTGTGTCCCTATCATCTACACACTGTGTGTCCCCTCTCATCTACACACCGTCTGTCCCCTCTCATCTACACACTGTGTGTCCCTCTCATCTACACACTGTGTGTCCCTCTCACCTACACACTGTGTGTCCCCTCTCATCTACACACTGTGTGTACCTCTCATCTACACACTGTGTGTCTTCTCTCATCTACACACTGTGTGTCTTCTCTCATCTACACACTGTGTGTCTTCTCTCATCTACACACTGTGTGTCCCCCCTCATTGACTCTACACACTGTCTGTCCCCTCTCATCTACACACTGTGTGTCTTCTCTCATCTACACACCGTGTGTCCCTCTCATCTACACACCGTGTGTCCCTCTCATCTACACACTGTGTGTCTTCTCTCATCTACACACTGTGTGTCCCTCTCATCTACACACTGTGTGTCCCTCTCATCTACACACTGTGTGTCCCCTCTCATCTACACACTGTGTGTCCCTCTCATCTACACACTGTGTGTCCCTCTCATCTACACACCGTGTGTCCCTCTCATCTACACACTGTGTGTCCCTCTCATCTACACACCGTCTGTCCCCTCTCATCTACACACTGTGTGTCCCCTCTCATCTACACACTGTGTGTCCCTCTCATCTACACACTGTGTGTCCCTCTCATCTACACACTGTGTGTCCCCTCTCATCTACACACCGTCTGTCCCCTCTCATCTACACACTGTGTGTCCCTCTCATCTACACACTGTGTGTCCCTCTCATCTACACACTGTGTGTCCCTCTCATCTACACACTGTGTGTACCTCTCATCTACACACTGTCTGTCCCCTCTCATCTACACACTGTCTGTCCCCTCTCATCTACACACTGTGTGTCCCTCTCATCTACACACTGTGTGTCCCCTCTCATCTACACACTGTGTGTACCTCTCATCTACACACTGTGTGTCTTCTCTCATCTACACACTGTGTGTCCCTCTCATCTACACACCGTGTGTCCCTCTCATCTACACTCCGTGTGTCCCTCTCATCTACACACCGTGTGTACCTCTCATCTACACACCGTGTGTCCCTCTCATCTACACACCGTGTGTCCCTCTCATCTACACACCGTGTGTCTTCTCTCATCTACACACTGTGTGTCCCTCTCATCTACACACTGTGTGTCCCCTCTCATCTACACACTGTGTGTCCCTCTCATCTACACACTGTGTGTCCCTCTCATCTACACACTGTGTGTCCCTCTCATCTACACACTGTGTGTCCCTCTCATCTACACACCGTGTGTCCCTCTCATCTACACACCTTGTGTCCCTATCATCTACACACTGTGTGTCCCTCTCATCTACACACTGTGTGTCTTCTCTCATCTACACACTGTGTGTCCCTCTCATCTACACACTGTGTGTCCCTCTCATCTACACACTGTGTGTCCCTCTCATCTACACACTGTGTGTCCCTCTCATCTACACACTGTGTGTCTTCTCTCATCTACACACTGTGTGTACCTCTCATCTACACACTGTGTGTCCCTCTCATCTACACACTGTGTGTCTTCTCTCATCTACACACTGTGTGTACCTCTCATCTACACACTGTGTGTCTTCTCTCATCTACACACTGTGTGTACCTCTCATCTACACACTGTGTGTACCTCTCATCTACACACTGTGTGTCCCTCTCATCTACACACTGTGTGTCCCTCTCATCTACACACTGTGTGTCCCTCTCATCTACACACTGTGTGTCCCTCTCATCTACACACTGTGTGTACCTCTCATCTACACACTGTGTGTACCTCTCATCTACACACTGTGTGTCCCTATCATCTACACACTGTGTGTACCTCTCATCTACACACTGTGTGTCCCTCTCATCTACACACTGTGTGTCCCTATCATCTACACACTGTGTGTACCTCTCATCTACACACTGTGTGTCCCTCTCATCTACACACTGTGTGTCTTCTCTCATCTACACACTGTGTGTACCTCTCATCTACACACTGTGTGTACCTCTCATCTACACACTGTGTGTACCTCTCATCTACACACTGTGTGTCCCTATCATCTACACACTGTGTGTACCTCTCATCTACACACTGTGTGTCTTCTCTCATCTACACACTGTGTGTCCCTCTCATCTACACACTGTGTGTACCTCTCATCTACACACTGTGTGTCTTCTCTCCCAGTTATACATATCTGTCAGCACTGTAACCTAGCAACCTCCTGGTACTGTAACCTAGCAGCATGCCGGCCTGCTGTGGGCGGTGGGGGGGCGGGGGGGGGGGGGGGCTGGGCTGTTGCCAGACGACCTCTGGATCTCTCAGGTCAGTTACCAGCAGCTCAGCGCTCTGAGTGGAGGAGGAGGTTTTCTGCTGAAGCTCCACAGACGCTGGTTCCTCACAGCTGGAACCTTCACAGAGAGTCTGGTAGAACAAACCTTCACAGAGGGTCTGGTAGAACAAACCTTCACAGAGAGTCTGGTAGAACAAACCTTCACAGAGGGTCTGGTAGAACAAACCTCACAGAGGGTCTGGTAGAACAAACCTTCACGTTGAGTCTGGTAGAACAAACCTTCACAGAGAGTCTGGTAGAACAAACCTTCACGTTGAGTCTGGTAGAACAAACCTTCACAGAGAGTCTGGTAGAACAAACCTTCACAGAGGGTCTGGTAGAACAAACCTTCACGTTGAGTCTGGTAGAACAAACCTTCACAGAGAGTCTGGTAGAACAAACCTTCACAGAGGGTCTGGTAGAACAAACCTTCACGTTGAGTCTGGTAGAACAAACCTTCACAGAGAGTCTGGTAGAACAAACCTTCACAGAGAGTCTGGTAGAACAAACCTTCACGTTGAGTCTGGTAGAACAAACCTTCACGTTGAGTCTGGTAGAACAAACCTTCACAGAGGGTCTGGTAGAACAAACCTTCACAGAGGGTCTGGTAGAACAAACCTTCACGTTGAGTCTGGTAGAACAAACCTTCATGTTGAGTCTGGTAGAACAAACCTTCACAGAGGGTCTGGTAGAACAAACCTTCACAGAGGGTCTGGTAGAACAAACCTTCACAGAGAGTCTGGTAGAACAAACCTTCACGTTGAGCCTGGTAGAACAAACCTTCACAGAGAGTCTGGTAGAACAAACCTTCACAGAGGGTCTGGTAGAACAAACCTTCACAGAGGGTCTGGTAGAACAAACCTTCACGTTGAGTCTGGTAGAACAAACCTTCACAGAGAGTCTGGTAGAACAAACCTTCACGTTGAGTCTGGTAGAACAAACCTTCACAGAGGGTCTGGTAGAACAAACCTTCACAGAGGGTCTGGTAGAACAAACCTTCACGTTGAGTCTGGTAGAACAAACCTTCACGTTGAGTCTGGTAGAACAAACCTTCACAGAGAGTCTGGTAGAACAAACCTTCACGTTGAGTCTGGTAGAACAAACCTTCACGTTGAGTCTGGTAGAACAAACCTTCACGTTGAGTCTGGTAGAACAAACCTTCACAGAGGGTCTGGTAGAACAAACCTTCACAGAGGGTCTGGTAGAACAAACCTTCACAGAGGGTCTGGTAGAACAAACCTTCACAGAGGGTCTGGTAGAACAAACCTTCATGTTGAGTCTGGTAGAACAAACCTTCACGTTGAGTCTGGTAGAACAAACCTTCACGTTGAGTCTGGTAGAACAAACCTTCACGTTGAGTCTGGTAGAACAAACCTTCACAGAGAGTCTGGTAGAACAAACCTTCACAGAGGGTCTGGTAGAACAAACCTTCACAGAGGGTCTGGTAGAACAAACCTTCACGTTGAGTCTGGTAGAACAAACCTTCATGTTGAGTCTGGTAGAACAAACCTTCACAGAGGGTCTGGTAGAACAAACCTTCACAGAGGGTCTGGTAGAAATGTTCTGGACATGTGATATAAGAAAGGAACACACGAGACAAAAAAATGATATACTAAAGTACACAAGAAGACAAATACTGCACAACTAAGGTGAAAACATCTAATGAGCTTCCACCTCCTCTTCCAGCAGACATGTTGTCTGGAACAGGAACCAGGTTCATGTTGGGCTGAAGGTCCAGCTGATGCTCCTCACGTGTGTAGAAACCCTGATGTGTGTGTGTTCCTTCCAGGACCTGATGGAGAGCGACAGCATCACGTTGGACTGGATGTTCAGATACTCGCTCGTCACTGACATCGTCAAGGTAACGACCTGTCACCACGGCACACAGAGAATCCCCTGGTTTCCATGGGAACAGTGAGCTACAGCCTGTCAATCAAACAGTGACAGGTGTCCATGTTCAGTCCATCGAGACACGAGCTGTCAGAGAGATTAGGTGACACATGAACAACACACAGGTCACACTCGTTGTGATGTCATCTGGGGACAGGAAGTGGTTATTATATCAGTGTGTAGGATGTAGTGACCTCTAGTGGTGACCATGCAGATTACAACTAACTGAATTCAGTGAGAGGTCCCTCGTGACACTGATGACCAACGTTAACTCAGCTGTGAAGTCAAGTTGTGTTTGTGATTGTTGTCGTGTGAAGGGGAAGTCAAGTTGTGTTTGTGATTGTTGTTGTGTGAAGGGGAAGTCAAGTTGTGTTTGTGTTTGTTGTCGTGTGAAGGGGAAGTCAAGTTGTGTTTGTGATTGTTGTTGTGTGAAGGGGAAGTCAAGTTGTGTGTGTTGTCGTGTGAAGGGGAAGTCAAGTTGTGTTTGTGATTGTTGTTGTGTGAAGGGGAAGTCAAGTTGTGTGTGTTGTCGTGTGAAGGGGAAGTCAAGTTGTGTTTGTGATTGTTGTTGTGTGAAGGGGAAGTCAAGTTGTGTGTGTTGTCGTGTGAAGGGGAAGTCAAGTTGTGTTTGTGATTGTTGTTGTGTGAAGGGGAAGTCAAGTTGTGTGTGTTGTCGTGTGAAGGGGATGAGCTTCCTCCACAACAGCGTGATCCTCTCCCACGGGAACCTGAAGTCGTCCAACTGCGTGGTCGACAGTCGCTTCGTCCTGAAGATCACGGACTACGGTCTGCAGAGCCTCCGGGGGGGCTGCCCCGAGGACACACACGCCTACTACGCACGTATGATACACACACAATAACACACACACGCACACAAACACACGCACATGCACACAAATACACACACGCACACACAAGCATACACATCAGAATCAGAATCATAAAGTTTACACCTACTTGGCAATAAATGAGGAGAAATGAATTCCACACATCGTACACCTGTTTTTATTTGATAGTTTTATATTTGATTAGAAGTCAGAGACGTTTAGTGAAATAATCTTCTCTAGTCTCAGTTTGATTAGACCCGATGAGACGTGTAGTATGTGATCCGTCATGTGAACTCCATGTAACACAGATGCCCCCTGCAGGTAAACTGTGGACGGCTCCAGAACTGCTGAGGTCCGACTGCCCCCCCCCCGGGGGAACTCAGAAGGGAGACGTCTACAGCTTCGGGGTCATCCTGCAGGAAGTGGCTCTGCTCAGAGGAGTTTTCCACCTCGACACTCAAACCCTCAATCCTAAAGGTCAGAGGTCGTCAGGAGACAAGTCCACCTCTAGCTAATAGATAGATGAACAGATAGCTCCCTCCAGTGGACACTGTGTTTATAACCGATTGGAGGATGAAGCAGCAGTGATTTAACAGAAGAACAATATTCAGAGTAAACTGATCAGCAGCAGCTCCGACTTCTACGACTTACTAAATACTGTACCCCCCCCCCCCCCCCCCCAGAGATCATCCAGGCGGTGATTCGGGGTGCCCCCCCCCCCCTGCGTCCCTCCCTCTGCTTCCACAGTCACAGCGAGGAGCTCGGAGTCCTGATGCAGCGCTGCTGGAGCGAAGAGCCGAGTGAGAGGCCGGACTTCAGCACCATCAAGATCCTGCTGGGGAAACAACACAGGTGTGTGTGTGTGCGTGTGTGTTTGTGTGTGTGTGTTAGATACGTGAGAACGAGTTTTAAACATCATCCCTGCTCTCATCAAACATTCAGCTAAGAGATGAAACACATTAATCTCCTCTTTAGAAAGGAAAATTAAAACCCCTCCCCTCTCCCTCAGGTGTCCCTAATAAAGTGACTGTTTTACATGCATGTTTTTTCTCTTTGTGTGTTAGACTAGAAAACACACACAGGTAATTAGTCTGAGTACTATGGCCGGTGGCTACAGATGGCCTCAGTTAGATCAAGACAGGAGCAGTTAGTGTGTGTGTGTGTGTCTGTCTGTGTGTGTTGTATATTCACACACACATGTCTGGTCTGTAGAGGTTATGGTTCAAACATCCTGGACAACCTTCTGTCTCGGATGGAGCAGTACGCCAACAACCTGGAGGAGCTGGTGGAGGAGAGGACGCAGGCGTACCACGAGGAGAAACGCAAGGCTGAAGCACTGCTCTACCAGATACTACCACAGTAACTATACTGCAGTAATACTGCATCAAATACTATACAGCACATATACTGCACAATAAGTACACTACGGTATCAGATACAAGATGATTTGTGTGTTTATGACAGTTCAGTCGCTGAGCAGCTGAAGCGAGGGGAGACGGTTCAGGCTGAAGCTTTCGACTCGGTCACCATTTACTTCAGCGACATCGTGGGCTTCACCGCGCTGTCTGCTGAGAGCACGCCGCTGCAGGTCAGTGGAACCCGCTCAGCAGAACTCAGCAGAACTCAGCAGAACTCAGAACCCTCCATCCAGGAACCTGCAGCAGGAGGTTTAATGTGGTCTCTCTACCTGCAGGTGGTCACTTTTCTGAACGACCTCTACACCTGCTTTGACGCCATCATCGATAACTTTGATGTTTACAAGGTAGAACCACTTTCACTCGCTGCTTGATCCTGTGCTCAGCTGCGTTAGCATGTTAGCATGTTAGCCTGTGTCACGTAAGGAACCTCCGCTCTCAGGTTCTTCCTGATTAAAGAGCTACGTGTTGGCTGCTGGGGTTCCATCGGGACATTCAAATCTGAGTGAGACGCAAATCCAAAACATGTGTGAACACTGCCCCCAGGTGGAGACTATTGGCGATGCCTACATGGTGGTGTCTGGGCTGCCGGTGAGGAACGGTAACTTCCACGCCCGGGAGGTGGCCCGGATGTCCCTCGCCCTTCTGGACGCTGTGAAGAGCTTCAGGACCCGACACCGAGCCAATCAGCAGCTGCTGCTCCGCATCGGCATACACAGCGGTGTGTGTTTGTGTGTGTGCGAGTGAGTGTGTGTCATGTGATTTATTAAATACACTACATGATTTTTGTTGTTGTGTGTGTTCAGGTCCAGTTTGTGCCGGTGTGGTCGGGCTGAAGATGCCCAGGTACTGTCTGTTTGGAGACACGGTCAACACAACGTCACGCATGGAGTCCAACGGAGAGGGTAACGCACACACACCACACACACACACACACACACACACACACACACAGACACACACACACACGCACACACACACACACACACACACACACACACAATTACCTAACCTTAATTCTAAGTGTTAACCCTCAAGCAGTAGGTTGTAGGCTTAGAATGTTTCTCACAAAGACATATGCACAGTAGGACCAGGTTCACTGACATGATGTCTGTTGTCCACAGCTTTGAAGATTCATGTGTCAGAAGCCACTCGTCAGGTTCTGCTGGAATTCAGCTGCTTCACATTAGAGCTCAGAGGAGAAATCCAGGTGAAGGGGAAAGGTCCAATGAGGACGTACTGGCTGCTGGGAGAGGAAGACAACTGACAGAGGACCACAACTGACAGAGGAAGACAACTGACAGAGGACCACAACTGACAGAGGAGGATACTGACAGACTGAGGAAATGTGGAAAGAAACAACTAGCTGGTGTTGGCCCCTCCCTCCTCCTCTCCGATTGGACAGTTACCTCTGACATAAGAATGTTTCGTGTTAATAAATCAAATATTGTGTAAATAACAAAATAAACTGTTATAATATGTTTGTGTAACTATTAACTCCAGGATAAAAGTTCCAAATCAGCTATTTTTTATGTTCTGCTGATTATTGCTAAAATACAAATGTGTGTTTTCCATAAAATGACTACAGATGAATAGTTTTTTCCAGAAAACATGGAGGATATAGAAAGTAATAATTTACGGTGAGGTGGTTCATGTGAATCTTCAGAGATCAATCATTGTGTTTCATCAGAGCCTCTTTGATTTGAGCAGGTTGTTTTCTGCTCTCATTTCAAATCACTGAACTCTAGTGAGTCGTCCACATGTTTTTAACATGAAGTCAGGACTCCCTCACATCTCTCACTTGTCTTTGATTTTAATGTTGTAGTATTTTAAGCTGCAGATGATCAATAAAGTTTATTTAAATCATAATCACATGTAATATTTGTGTGTTTATCTTGGTGATTATTCTGTGTTATTGATGTTTACGTGTTACTGATGAAGGCACAGAAGCCCTGGGATTGGCTCCAGATTTCCTATCCTGTGATTGGTCCACTGTCCCATCAGTCAGAGCTTGTGGCGATGTGATTGGCGGAGGGCGCGTGGTCCCGGTGCGGATGTCCGTTATGTGTCTGCGGTGGTCGGAGCCTCAGAGCGGGACTGAGAGTCACCGCTGCCCCGACACAAGTTTACAAGACACGGTCACTGAGCCGAGCGTGACGCCCTGACCACCGCCGCTCGCTCCCCGGTTCACCGACACGCACACAGCCCGCTCCCCCGGGACTCAGCCCTCTCAGCTCCGCGGGGCCCGGCGAGGCGCGGCGGGAGCAGATGGAGCCTGCACCGGCGAAGGCGAAGCCGCAGGGCCGACTACTGGTGTCCACCCTGCTGGACACCAAAGATGAGCTGGAAGAGGTAGGCTAACCCGGGCCAACGGCTCCTAGAGCAGCTATAACCCGGGATAACTGCGGTGGACACGAGCAGTTTGAGTTTAGTTTAAAACAAAGACGTGGAACCACTGGATCACCCAGGCTAGGCTAGTTAGCACGGCTAGCAGGGGGCTACTAGCGCTAGCATGGCACAGCCGCCCAGGGACATGTGTTAACACGCTGTAGCCGGAGTGAACCCGCGGTGTGAGACCGCTGAGCGGGTTCCGGTGAGAGCGAGCCCCGGGGGACGCGGTTTAACGGCACACCTTACCGATTGTTAGCATAGCATGCTAACCCTACGTAAACATATGGATAGAAAGTGACAGGTGCGCATGCGCCATGGGGCTGTTTGGGTTCTGTCAAAGGAAACAGAAGGCATGCACGCGCACACACACACACACACACCTGGGTGACGTGTTCATGTGGCTTGGACTGTCAGAGTAGATCAGCTACTAAACTCTTTGTTTGTGTGTCTTTGTGTTATTGTGTGTGTCTGTCGGTGTGTCTCTCACTCTATGTGTGTCTCTCGCTGTGTGTCTATTTTTGTGTGTGTCTGCGCTGTGTGTCATTGTTTGTGTGTCTGTGTCTGTTGGTGTGTTTGGGTGTGTATGTCTATGTTTGTGTTCTTGTCTGTGTGTGTGTTTCTGTCGCTGTGTGTGTCTGTGTTCACAGAAATCGGAGCGGTGTGTTGGGATCGTCCAGGCGTTGACCAATGGGCTGTCAGAGAGAGAAGCTAACGACGCGCTCACTGCTAATGTAAGAAAAACCAACTGTACGATCACCAGTGCAACCAGCAGCCTCCCAGTGCCTGAACTTCCTGTGTGCTCCTCAGGTGTGTAAAGGTCAGCAGCAGCACGAGGAGGTGTGTCTGGGTCTGTTCACTCTGCTCCTCACGGAACCGTCCCAGGCTCAGAGGGTGAGAAGCAGCGCATCATTATTAATGTGTGACATCACCATGACATCATTCTGACACGGCTGTGTGGGTGTGGCCAGTGTTACAGAGACCTGACGCTGGTGAACAGAGACGGGATGAACGTGATCCTGGTGAAGATCAACCAGATCCTGATGGAGAAGTTCCTCAAACTACAGGACGTCCCGAGAACTCAGGTGAACCAGCTGCTGCTGCGGTGACGCCTGGTGGAGTCTCCAGCCTCTGAACTGGTTTAAACTGGTTTAAACTGGTGACGTTTTAGTTTGAAAACTCCGGGCTTGTGATTCAGTCTGAACAGAAACTGGGACTTTAGTAAACAGATAAAAACACCTGTGTGGAAGAAAGTTATTTTATTTTTTAAATTATAATATATTGGTGTGGAAGTGGCCACTGTGACCTCTGACCTCGGTGACTGGTCTGTAAACGGAGGACTGATGAAGTTGTGTGTGCAGCTGGTGTGGCTGGTCCGGGAGCTGGTGAAGAGCAGCGTGATTGGAGCAGACGGTGTCGTGATGACGCTGCTGAAACAGATCGCAGGTCAGTAGCCGTCAGTCACACAGGTCCCTCCTCTGACCTGAAACATCAGCTGAGTCTTTATTGTTTGATTTTCAGGTGGAGATATCTCCACTAAGAACCTGTGGTTGGCCGAGAACGTCCTGGAGATCCTGCTGGAGCAGAAGTACGTTTCACTCTATCAGACCAGCAGCAAGGATCAACCCTGATTTATTACATTTACAAATTGCTCTGACGCGACTGGAGGAGTTGTTCATCCTGAAGTAACCGGAGGACTTTTACAGTGAAGCAGCTGAATGTGTTTTTTCTGTGCAGGGAGTGGGTCCTGAAGAGTGGGATGCTGATCGCCATGTCAGTCTACACCTACCTCCGCCTGATCGTCGACCATGGGGCCCCCAACCTGCTGATACTCCGCCAGAAGGAGGTGGACTACTGCATCAGCATGCTGAGGGAGAAGGTAAGGAAGGATCAGGAAAAAGAAAAGAAGTACTGTAGGGATGGAAGTAACGCAGGAAAGAAAATGTGAAGAAGGTGGGATGAAAGTAAGGTTACCCTGACACCTGTCTGTGTTGTAGTTCATGGAGTGTCTGATCATGGGCCGAGATCTGGTTCGTCTGCTGCAGAACGTTGCTCGGATCCCAGAGATAGATCTGATCTGGAGAGACCTGCTGCACAACCCACAAGTCCTCAGTCCTCAGTTCACTGGTAAACTACACTACCCACAATCCTACAGCCTCAGATAACGAGCTTTCACAAACCTCAGATCCTGGAGCTGCTGATATGCAATGTTTGTTTGTGTGTGTGTTTGTGTGTTTTCAGGAGTCCTCCAGCTGCTGACCGCGCGGACCTCTAGAAAGTTTCTGGCGTGTCGACTCACACCGGACATGGAGACCAAGCTGCTGTTCATGACCTCCAGGGTAAAGACACACACACACACACACACACACACACACATGGACTCAGGTCAAATCCAGATGATTGTGTACAGAGTTTATCTTTCACACATGACCACGCAGCAGGATTACGTGACGAGCTGTTTGATTGGACGCTGGATGTCGTCCCGTGTGTTCAGGTGCGTTTCGGGCAGCAGAAGCGGTATCAGGACTGGTTCCAGAGACAGTACCTGTCCACAGCCGAGAGCCAATCGCTGCGCTGCGATCTGATTCGCTACATCTGTGGAGTGGTTCATCCGTCCAATGAGGTGCTGAGCTCTGACATCTTACCTCGCTGGGCTATCATTGGCTGGCTGCTAACCACCTGCACGGTAAGGGGGCGGAGCCTCTGACTGTCCATCTGAAGGTTTTCAATAAATAAGCGTTGATAAAAAATAGTTTTTGTCTCCAGTCAAATGTAGCTGCCTCCAACGCCAAGCTGGCGCTCTTCTATGATTGGCTCTTCTTCAATCCAGAGAAAGACAGCATCATGAACATAGGTGACACACACACACAAACACCCACACACACACATCAATGAAAAGAAAGCTGGTGCTAAGTTATTGGTCGAGTTGCAGTTGTTTCTGTATTTTTCTCTTTTTTGATCTCAGTTTCTTCTCTTGTGTTTTTCTTTCGTTTTAACTAAATTCTCATTTTATATTTTATTATCTTTGTGTTTCATCAGATTGCTTTGATTTGTGAAGTACTCTGAAGTTTTAGTGGAGTGTTATACAAGTATTATTATAAGAGGCTGAATGAAATGGATTGGATAAAGTTATAAATCTAAATGTGTGATACATGCAGACTGTTGTACTGATGTTGTTGTTGTGTTGCTCTGGGTCAGAACCAGCCATCCTGGTGATGCATCACTCCATGAAGCCTCATCCTGCCATCACCGCCACACTGCTGGACTTCATGTGCAGGGTAACACACACACACAAACACACACTGACACACACCTGCTGTTTTCAGACATGAACTGTCATGTTCCTCACATGTTCTGCAGGTTCTCTCTGTGAGAACAAATGTGGGACTCAGTGTCTCTGGACTCGTTCTGGATGTTCTCCTGCAGCCTCCTGGTAAAATGTGTGTCCTCATGAGTCCATGAGAGGAACCAGCAGGACAATGTGTGGAAGCTTCCCAGAGAGCGAGTGGACGTGTGGATGAGGTTTCTAACTCGTGACGACCTTCCCTCTATCCTTTCTTTCTCTCCCTCTGTCCTTCCTCAGATCATCCCTCACTTCTTCCCTCCGCTGGAGTCTCAGGTCCGTCAGGGGGTCTGCAGCTCGCTCACCTTCATCATGGAGAAGAGAGTGCTGGCGTAAGAAACAAAGACCCGTTTCCCTCTGGATGGTGCAGATTATATTGATTATTGATATTGATCTCTTGTCTCTCAGTCACCTCGCTCCACTGTTCGATAATCCAAAACTGGACCGAGAACTTCGATCGATGCTAAGAGAGAGATTCCCTGAGTTCTGCAGCTCGCCCTCCCCCCCAACGGAAGGTAACACAGACACACACACACACACACACACACACACACACACAGTGTCGCAGTACTAACACAACTTTTGTGTCCTGCAGTGAAAATGGAAGAGGCCGTTTCTTTGGAGATGGACAACCACGTGCTGGACAAGGAAGAGGGTTGCTATGACAACACAGAGGCGGCCTTCAGTGACGATGAGGAGGAAGTCAACAACAAAGGTGACGAGATGAAGATGAACCAGGATGAGGACTTATTAGATATATTCATTATGTAAGGAGAACATGTTTACCTCGCAGCCAGTGAGGACGAGTGTTTCCCAGTGAGGACGAGTGTTGCCCAGTTTAAAGACGCTTCTGGTTGACTGGTTTACCTGCCCCAGTTCAACAGCTCAGAGACCAGTTCATTCATAACCCTGCCTGTCGCCCAATCACTGTGCAGGGAAGAAACGGGAGTTCAGGTTCCATCCAATCAAAGAGGCCGTGATGGAGGAGCCTGCTGACATCACACCCTGGCTGGACCAATTAGATGACACCATGAAGGAGAAAGTGCTGCAGCTGCAGAAATCCAGGTGAGAGGCCACAGTCTTCCTTCAGGTCCTCAGCTCGACCTGTGGGCATCAGATGAGAATCTGAGAAGAAGAGGTCACATCTGAGGTCGCTGTGGATTTATGAATATGAATCAGTTAATATTACTTTAATATGATGATAATGTTTTCTGCTGGTCATTACATTAATAATCAAACTGGCTCTGTCCTCAGTGACACAGAGACTCAGTGTGAAGTGATGCAGGAAATCGTGGACCTGATCCTGGAGGTGAGTTCTCTTTGTTTCAATCGGACTGTTATTTAGACTCCAACAGAAACCAAGACCAGAGGAACATCTAGTGTGTGTTAACATGACAGTTTCACTTTCACCTCAGCTGCTCTCCCACATGAGCTCCGTAGAATGTTGTCCTGACATGTTGTGTAGTTAGTGTTGTGTTGGAGTCTGTGTTCGTCCTGTGAAGCAGCAGCAGCAGGTTGTACATACATTCTGCTGTGGAAAGATCACTGTTGTTGTTTACAGCTTCTTCACACCGGATAGGGAGGGTCTGCCCTTCTTCCTGTTGTACAAAAAAGGAAGCCAAAATATCTTGTGTACTTTGTTCTCTGATGTTCTCTGATGTTCCAGGAGGACTTTGACACAGAACAGATGTCGGCTCTGGCCTCTTGTCTGGCAGAACTGTTTAAAGATCATTTCAGAGGAGATGTTCTTCCAGAGGAGATCACTGAGGAGTAAGACTCTTACTGTCTTTTACTGTGTTACTGTGCTGCCCCCTGTTGGTCACACGATGGGAGTTTCTATCTCTGCTCACCTGTCTCTCTCTCCCTGATGTTCACCTGTCTCAGGTCCCTGGAGGAGTCGGTGTGTAAACCCGTCTGTCTGATCTTCAGGAACCTGGTCACGATGCAGGAAGACAACAGCGGCTTCTCGGTTCTGCTCGACATGTTGGCTGAACTTTACCAGAAGCAACCTAAGATCGGATACCACCTGCTCTACTACCTGAAGGCCAGGTGAGAAGCCCGGCTGCACTGATGATGTCACTGATGGTCAGTGGTCTGTCCTGCTCTCAGCAGCACAACTTAACCTCCTGTGTGTGTGTTTGTTTTGTGTTCTCAGTAAAGCGGCAAATGGGAAGATGATGTTGTACGAATCGTTCGCTCAGGCGACGGCTCTCGGGGACCTGCACACATGTCTGATGATGGACATGAAGGCGTGTCAGGAGGACGACATCCGACTGCTCTGCTACCTCACTCCCTCCATATACTCTGAGGTACACAAACACAATCACTCCCTCCATATACTCTGAGGTACACACACACACACTCATCCCTCCATATACTCTGAGGTACACAAACACAATCACTACTTCCATATACTCTGAGGTACACAAACACAATCACTACTTCCATATACTCTGAGGTACACACACACACTCATCCCTCCATATACTCTGAGGTACACACACACACACTCATCCCTCCATATACTCTGAGGTACACACACACTCACACACTCATCCCTCCATATACTCTGAGGTACACACACACACACTCACTCCTTCCATATACTCTGAGGTACACACACACAATCACTCCTTCCATATACTCTGAGGTACACACACACACTCATCCCTCCATATACTCTGAGGTACACACACACACACTCATCCCTCCATATACTCTGAGGTACACACACACTCACACACTCATCCCTCCATATACTCTGAGGTACACACACACTCACACACTCATCCCTCCATATACTCTGAGGTACACACACACACACTCACTCCTTCCATATACTCTGAGGTACACACACACAATCACTCCTTCCATATACTCTGAGGTACACAAACGCACACATACACACACTCACTCACTTGTCTTGGTGTGTGTTCAGTTTCCAGATGAGACGTTGAGAAGCGGCGAGCTGCTCAACATGATCGTGGCCGTCATCGACTCCACGCAGGTAACTGACACGTGTTATTAACATGTTATTAACATGATCTGAACCTTCTCTGTTCGAGGAAACATACAACAAACACAAGGTGGTGATACTAGTTGTTTAAACTCAATTTGAAATCTTCATATTCTCAATGTTCCTCCTTCAAGAACATGTTTGTGTTCTTTTAAATTTCTCGTACGTTTGAACGAACATGACGGAGGATTTATCCAACGAGTGAGCTTGTGTGAAAATAGCAAATTTGCATAATTAACGACCCAATAAGAACAAATGAGGCTCAACTTGCTTCGGTGAGAAGTGTTCAAGCCCCAAAGAGTAAAGAACATGTTTTAAAATATGTCACAATGACAGGATCGGATCCGAGTTTACAAGAAGTACAGCATTAAGATCCATCAGTGAAAACCTCACCTGAAGTCTGGACTCGCATTCCTAACATAACGTTTGTGTGTGTGTGTGTGTGTGTGTGTGTGTGTGTGTGTGTAGTTACAGGAGCTGATGTGTCATGTGATGATGGGAAACCTGGTGATGTTCAGGAAAGACTCTGTGCTCAACATTCTCAGTGAGAAACCGTCGCACAACAGCTCATTGTGTCTGTGTTGAGCTGCAACTGATTGTGTGTTTTCTTCCTGTGAACAGTTCAGTCCCTGGACTGGGAGACGTTTGAACAGTACAGCACCTGGCAGCTGTTTCTGGCTCACAGCATCCCGCTGGAAACCATCATCCCCATCCTGCAACACGTCAAGTACAAAGGTGACCGCTGACAACCTGACTGGTTCTGGATTTCAATGACTATCCCGAGAGGACAAAGATTATTAGAGAGAAATAAACTTTCTGAATCTGTGTGAAGCTTTTCTTATTGATTTTAATAAGCCTGTGTGATTCTTTGTGTTTGCAGAACATCCAGAGGCTTTGTCGTGTCTGCTGCTGCAGCTTCGCAGGGAAAAGTATGAAAATCACACGAAAACTATTATTCCTTCTTGACATTACAGGTGTGGTTCTCCCTGTTAATGTGTGGGTGTGTCTGTGTGTGTCAGGCCCAGTGAGGAGATGGTGAAGATGGTCCTGAGTCGTCCCTGTCATCCCGAGGACCAGTTCACCACCAGCATTCTGAGACACTGGGCGTCCAAATACGACGACACGCTGGGAGAACACATCAAGGCCCAGCTGATCAAGAACAACAACCAGCCCCGCAAGAGACAGAGGTGAGGACAGACTCACACATGAGCCGGGGACTTCAGGCAGGACATTCTCCGGCTCAGACTTTTGAATTTGTCGTCTTCTCTTTCCTGCTCCTCTGCTTCATCCTGAGATATTTGTGTTCTGATAAAGACACGTGTAAACAGGGAAAGTTTTTGAGGACAGAGCTCAGGTCTCTGCGTTGTGGTTTGGTCCTGCTGGGCCCAGCCGTGTAAGAGCCGCTGTCTGATTGGCTGATTTCAGTAGTTAATGGCAGTGGTGGGTCAGGTTGTCCACGCAGGGACACGTGTTTGGTAACATGTGTCGGTTTGTGTCAGTCTCCGTAGTTCCAGCAGTAAACTGGCTCAGCTGACTCTGGAACAGATCCTGGAGCACATGGACAACCTGAGACTGAGTCTGAGCAACAACAAGAACAACTGTGAGTCCACTCTCCACTCAGAACTGATCCTGGATCTGTTGATCACTGATAACTGATCCATGTGTGTCTCTGTCAGTCTTCACTCAGACTCCCATCCTCCAGGCTCTGCAGCACGTTCAGGCCAGCTGTGACGAAGCACACAAGATGAGGTACACAAACGTATACACGCACACGTAGTAACAAACAGTATCACACACACACGTGCTGATGACATCATACCCTACCTCACTTCCTGTTGCTGCAGGTTCAGCGACCTGTTCGCTCTGGCGGAGGAGTACGAGGACTCTCAGTCAAAGCCTCTGAAGTCTCGTCGTAAAGCTCCGGCCTCCTCGCCGCGCTCCAGGAAAGGAGCAGCTCCGCCCACCAACGAGGAGGAGAGCGCCTCCAGCAGCGCCTCGGTACGTACCGCCCACGTCACAGGATCGATACCAGCGCGCCGTCCGGTCACAATCATCCACTGTAGAGAAACATGCTAGCTGCTAGTCCGACACGCCCCCTATCAAAGCAAGAGAGGCCGACACTTCGTGCACAGACTGGAAGCTGTTGACCAATCACAGAGTGGACCAGCTGACCAATCAGAGCAGAGGGGAGCTGACAGACTGGAGCTAAAACCCAGTGTTTGAGACAGAGGCTGAAAAAAAGGAGCTGCAACGATTGGACAAGAGCATGAAAACATTTTATAGTCCTATCAATAATTAAATGCTCAACTTGAAGATGAGCATGTTTAATATGAACGTTCCTAACGTTAGATTCTGTCTTTGTGTTGCAGGAGGAGGAAGACTCGAAGCCCAAAGCTCCAAAGAGGAAGAGGAAAGGCTCGTCAGCCGTCGGCTCTGACAGTGACTGATGGACTCTGACCAATCACATGCCAGCTGCCACGGAGACAGCCAGCCAACCAGACGCTCTGACCACTGGAAGAAGCCCCGCCCCCCCCTTCCTGATGACATGCACTGACGCCCGCGGAAGGGGCGGGACTCGGAGACGCTGCAGACTTTAAATCCCATGTGGTGAACTGATTTTCACATGATGAGACTGATGCTCTTTCCACAGAGACGAGGACTGACCTGGTCAAAGGTCACTGTGTGGCTTAACTCCCATGATGCACTGGGAGAAGGAAGCCTCGAACTCTGGGAACAAAATGACTGATTTTAATACAGGGAACATGATGATGAAGATGAGTGTGGTTGTTTTTGGGTACTCCTGCTTTTTTTCTGGAGGGAATTTTGAACTCTTATTGTGGAGGATCCTGACTTCCTGCTGTTTTTAGCAGCTCCTCCATGTTTGTCTCGCTGCAGTAAAAGCTCTTCGTCTGAACATGATGTGGAATTCATTTAAAAAGTTTGTTTCAGGTGGTCATCTCTTTGTGTGTGTGTGGGGGGGTCACTCAGTAAAGCAACATTTTACCAGTGTTGTTAAAAACATGAAAAATCCAAATGCAGTTTGGATCCTGTTGTTTTTTTCTTCAGTATTTGTCCAAAATGTATTTAGATTTTTGGTGAAATACGGATTTAAAGACAGTCAGATGAATCCTTTTGATTCAGATCATGTGACTTCATCACTGCCAACATCCCATAATATCCTTGGTTCCATCAGTCTTTCTTGTGCTCAGACACTTTGAACGTTTTTCAGCAGTTAAATTAATAATCATTAAGAAACTTTGATTAAAACTTGTTAAAGTTAAAACTAGTTAAAAGCTGTTCCTTCACATCCTGTTTGAAACTTTCTTTTCTTCTTCATTCACTTTGTTATCACCGTCATGGCTTGGTGGTCATTCAGAGAACCCCATTGGTCCCGAGGTTGAATGTGGGTGTGTAGAGGGCGGGGCATGAGGCAGATTCACGTAAGCACGTGCCCAGGTGACCTGTGATCTATGAATTGAATCTTCAGCGTGCGCGTGCACGGTTTAATGAATCCTTTGTGTGCACGTGGACCTGTTCTATAAAAAGGTCCAGGTCTGATCAGTGGGATTGGATCCAGCTGCTCCAGTTCCCCTCAGACCCGGTGCGTGGACCGCTCTGCTCCTCTGGGTGTAAGTTCTGGTCCAGGTCAGGATCTGGTCTGACTGAACCGGGTGCGACCTGCAGGTCTTCTGAACCCTCTTGTCTCTACAGCCTCAGGATCATGTCTGTCGTCAAATCCGGATCATCTCTGCGGACTCTGCTCCTGACTCCGGAACGGATCCCGGACTTCCTCGTCCCGTCCCGCAGTCTGCGCCTCATTTTGTCGCCTCACCGGAGCTCGCCGGACCGGGTCAGACTTCTGTCAGACCGCGATGAGGACAGTGCGGGAGCCAGTCCCCCGGAAGTCCCGCTCCGCCCCGCGGCCTCCCCCCGGTTGCTGCTCCGCCTGCCGCCAGGGGTCAGAATCCCGCGTCGCTCCGCCGCAGCAGCGGCAGAGTCCTCGGACATGGACGTGTCGCTGCCGCACGTGGAGAACGTGACCACGCCCTACGGCTTCCGGGCCGTGCTGGCCAACAGCCCGCGCACGCACCGGAACGAGTCCCTGTTCCACCGGAACCAGCCGCTCAGCGTGACGGTCACAGACTCCGAACAGCTCCCGGTCCCGGTCCCGGTCCCGGTCCAGGCTGGTCCCGGCAGGTCCCGGG